>NW_019104130.1:97899-133621 GCF_001856785.1 Myzus persicae | reverse complement strand
GGTTCAATATGGAAGAAGCAAACGTCCTGCATATTCCCACAGATCCACAACACTCATTAGATCCAAATTTGTCAGGGTCATTGGAAGCAGGGGAAGTTCCATACAGAGAATCAGTTGGAAGTTTGTTGTATCTAAGCCAAATAACAAGGCCTGATATAACTTTTGCAGTAAATCTTGTCAGTCGTTATTTAGAAAAGCCTCTGACAATTCATTGGAATGCGGTGAAACGTATATTTAAATATTTAAAGGGAACGTTTAATTATGGTTTAATTTATGATTCTAGTGTAACACCAAAGTTGCGTGGATATAGTGACGCAGACTATGCCGGTGTCACAACAACGAGACGATCAACATCAGGATTAATTTTCATGGTGGGAGATGGAATCGTAGCATGGTGTTCACAAAGGCAAAAATTGGTAGCACTTTCGACTACTGAGGCAGAATACATAGCGCTGAGCTTATCGATACAGTAACTTACTTGGTTGACGCTACTTATCAGTGATCTTCTGGAGACACAAGGAGATACACCAGTTCTATATGCAGACAACTAAAGCGCCATCAAACTAGTGAAAAATCCAGAATACCATAAGCGAACAAAACACATCGATGTTCGATATCACTACATTCGTGAGAAGTTCAGTGAAGGTATGTTTTCTCTGGAGTATGTGCCAAGCAAGGAACAGTTAGCTGACATATTGACTAAGCCAACTCCACGACCAAGATTTCAAGAACTCAGGGAGATGTTGGGAATTAGATATATTAATTCTAACTTCTAAGTTAGGGTATATTGTTTAAGGGGAAGTGTTGAATGTAAACAACACACCTTGTATCATATAGATTATAAGCAAATTATTCACACATTTCACACTGTAGTACAGCAGACGCTGAATAGGCATTTTATATTTCTATAGCATATTCGTTATATGTACTAGCCTGTAGGACGCAGTCGTTGTTTTATATTACGCATCGGAGCACTATAGTTATTCATATCAATTTTACATATTATTATATTATTACATGTTATATCCGATCTTACATTTATTTACCTTTAGCTTCTGTATATCTGTGTACCTCAACATAACTTATTACATAATTACACTTTATAATGTACTAGCTGCCATCGGAAACTCGATATCGTGAAACTCGGAGGCATGTGAGACTGTGAATTGTGATGGAGACGACAATGTTGTTGAAATTACTTAAAAAAGTTCCTCCTGTCGACGTGTCATGGGTGGTTACAAAACAACAATTTAGGAAGTGATAAGGATTTTTGATAAGGCTTGGAGGCTCGTTGTAAACGCGGGAATGTCTGACATTCCAGTTTCAGTGTCTTGAAATCTCACATCGCCTACGACAACTGGCAATTGAATAATAATACGGTTCTCTGTTGCATGTCCGGTGCTTTTTCATGTGTAAAAGAATATAAATTTGAAATCCGTGTTCGAATGTCTAGCAAGTTTGTCACCTCAAGTGAAATCAATTAACATTCAAGTTGCCTACCTAGGTAAGCAATCCGATATCGTCAGATCGCAGATAATGGGTTACAACTAATCAGGTAATCAATCCATTTGCTAACCTAACCTGCGGTGGATTGCAGACACGCCGTTCAGCGGCTATAAGTGAAACTCAACTAAATTGGTAGTACATACCTACATTATACACGCATAATGCATAGAAAATAAAGATCGCATGTAGGTAATCGTATTTGGCACAATCATACGGATGGATATAAGTAACGCCCACTATTTTTGTAATTATTTCATAATGTAAGCACCACGAAAATTATGATTACACTATTTACAGTAATGATGCAGATAACAATGAAATAATCATTGGAACTTGGAAAAATTATGTTAAAAAATCGAAAAAAAATGCAAAAAATCTGGGCTGCCATGCTATATATAAAAAACGGAACGCCTAAACCTACGGAACAACCTACTCAGATATTTTAATGTGAGGAAATCAGAGTATTTAAGCCGTTTGTATTCAGCAACGAATACTGCATTAAACCTTGTTTAACCGATTAAATATGTAGGATCTGGCCATTATTCGTATCCCATATACCTATTTAACAAAATAGATGCAAATATCATGCTATTGAATGCAAATACATTGCAATTTCTATTGTGTTAGGTACACTATGCATTATGCATAATAATATAATATGGTTCTGCATCAAATAAATACCTAGTTAATTTATTTAATATATATATGTGTAACTATATAAGTAAAAATATATGAATATATTAGCAATATACAATTTAATGTTACATATTTAATTTAGAGTGTATTAATTATGAAATCCAATATTATATCATAACATTGAGCATTAATGGTCAAGTTAAAATATTGTCTTTTATTTATTATCATATATTTTTGAGTAAATTTATCTAAATTTAACCACAGAATTATGTTTAACTTGTTATATGTATATTATAACGGGCAGTTTATGTGAAAGCAAATAGCTGTGTACGTCATAGACATTTGTGTGATCTATTTAATAAATGATATTCATATGGTCGTGTTTTAATTTTTTATTATATAAGCCATGGATTATTCATTGCAAGATATTTAAAACTTAGTTATTTAATATGTGTTTATGTATGTAGCTATATAATTGAAATAATATAGATACATAAACATATTAATATAATGTGTGTTTGAGTACATTTTTTTAATCAATGCACAGAATTGTGTGTTGATGTCATTGAAATTGCTTATTAAGTTAATTTGATTCTTATAATGCCCCAAAATTTGTGTGCACTGTTAAATAAATAATATTAATATTACCGTTGACAAACAGTTCAGAAACCTATTTCACATTCCACAGTTGCAGAATTATTTGTGTTTAATTAGATATTTAACCACTGAAAAGGGCTACTCATACTGACGTTGATAATTGTCGTGTATAGGAACTTCTAATTATTATGCATACCTATCTACATAAATAACTTATCTAAATTATTTACATAAATTATTGAATAACAAATATAATTTTCTAATTATTTTAGCAAATTATAATACGATAGTTATAACATAATTACACTTTATAATGTACTAGCTGCCATCGGAAACTCGCTATCGCGAGACTCGGTTATGGAGACGACAATGTTGTTGAAATGACTTTAAAAAGTTCCTTAGATTTTCAAATTGAAACTAATATCTGTTATCTGCTAACAATATTTATATGCCGAGAAAGATCGATGGAAGTTAGCGGTACATATTTAAAAAATAACAATTCATTTGCTAAGTCTTCGGGTAAGCTATCTATGGAAGTAATTTCTCCACTCAATATTTTTGAAAATGTATTTAATGTTTAATAGCTATTATTTTTGCTGTACTTAATTTCCCACTGAACCTGTAGCTATTTTCAATTCCATCGGATAAAAGAATATTTCTTGCATCATCACATCAGGCAAAAATCTAAAGTTTGATTTTATATATACCAGATTTGGAGCGACACCTGGATCACTTAAATACTTTTGAGAGTTGTCAACACAAGCAGAATCTTTTTCATCAAAATATGTAATAACATCTATTATTAGTTCGTAATTATCACAATAATAAATAGTCGCTTTAAACCAAGTTCCCCATATTGTAACGATTGGTTGTGGGGGAAGTGATAGGAGAGGTTCTTTTTTAGGGTTTCGTACCCAAAGGTTAAAACGGGTCCTATTACTAAGACTTTACTGTCCGGGCGTATGTAAGTTCCTACACGGTAAAAACCAGGTGCATATGTTAGTTACTGCGGAAAGGGTTAAATATGTATATTATACACAATTAAATATGTATATACGAATTTAAAAAAACAAATATATTATGATGATTAAAAAATATAATAAAAATCGTCATAGTGCATTTTCACAAATAAATATTGTATAATATGGTGATTAAAAAATATAATAAAAATCGTTTTTTCCTGTAATTTTGTATACGTTTTGCTTTAAATGAAGTATATTAATTTAATGTATATTAGTAAGCTACGGCTGGACATATTATTATTAAAACGATACGTCTGTGTATTATATACATATTTAACCCTTTCCGCAGTGTATTAACTAACATACTTAGCTGGTTTTTACTGTGTGGGAACTTACATAAGTACCTTCTTCCGTCGTGTAGGAACTAAAGTATGTAATTGTTTACCTGCTACTCTCGTGTAGGAACTTACTATGCCCCCGCTGTCCGTCTGTCCGTCCGTCCGTCTGTCACCAGGCTGTATCTCATGAACCGTGGTCCGTGATACTTAGACGGTTCAAATTTCTACAGATGACGTATTTCTATTGCCACTACAACCACTAATACTAATAATAAAATAAAATATTTAAGGGGGCTCCTAATTTCCATACAACAGACATGATTTTGTTGCCGTTCTTATAGATAATGGTACGGAACCCTTCGTGCGCGAGTCCGACTCGCACTTGGCCGGTTTTCTTTAAAACAATTTATGGGATATAGAGACTTGCAAAATAGTTTATTTAAGTTTGCTTTAATTTTGTCAACTTTTGGGTAATGCCCTCTAATTTGTTCAGCTATCCGATGAAATGCGTGTACAATACATGTAACATGAATCATTTTCGTATAAAATATATTAAGTGATTTTCCCGCTTTAACCATGTATGGTGCAGCATCGCTTAAAAATAATAAAATATCATCATGTCGTACACCTTCAGGCCATAATATGTGCATAGAATTATCAAATAATTTAGTGATTGTAAAATTATTTGATTTCTCTAGTTGTTCACAGGCTATTGAGTTCAAGCGTTTCTATAATGACATTTGTGACGTAACGGAATCTGTAGTCTCATCTCAGATTTTTTTACCAAATATAAAACTTCTAATTTTCACTAAAGTGTCTTCATAAATATCATTTACATAGTCTTTACGAAGTGTAGTTTGATTTAGAATTTCTTTCGATGCATATTTTTCCGAAAATGACTTAAAATTATGATTATTTAGTTTATGAAATGGAATATTCGCCGATAACAAAACATAACAGAAATCTTTATTAAAGAAGACTTCTCTTTGTGTTACTTAAGAGTTGTTGTTGAGTTTTTTGTAAAACAAATTTATTTTGATTTTGTTTTGATTTAATAGCTGCCTTATATTTAAGCTGTGTCAATGTGTTGTAGAACGTTGAATATTTTCTATCACTACCAACTTTTGAATCACACAATTTACAATATCTTTCCGTCAGTTGTAAATACTGTCCACAAGAATCACTAAATTCTGACATTACTTTTCAAGCGAAAAGCCAATTATTGCTTTTCTTTTGGCACACTTGAAAAAAAAATATTACTAAAAAAAATTTGATAAATATGAAATTATCACACAACGAAAAAATTTATGCGGTGCGCGTAATGATAAAACTAATAACTAGGTACTTGACAATATATGACATTATGACGGACAACTTAAGTTCACTTCCTATACGCATTTCGGTTTTATCGGTTTATCAGAAAGATAGTAAATTACATAATCGATGATGAAGATATTATTTTTAAATGGAAAATTTACCATTTTGTTATTTTCTGTCTCAGCTAATTTAAGAACTTATTTCGAAAATTGACAAATATGTTCTTAATTTTTCTAATATACTGAAATATGCATTTATATGTAATAATAACAAAATATGCAAAAATATGCAAAATACAATTTTAAATTTGATCTTTTGGTGTTATGAAACACATTTGTTGACCACTAAAATTGTTCTATGACAAGTAGAAGATGTGTCAAGTTGTTGTGTAAATTAATAAGTTGTTTACATTTTTCTACTTTATAAATCACAAACTAATTGATTGACAGTTTACTAAAATACTATAATGTTTTATTAGGTATTAATATAATAGCAATAATTATGTTAATTTTGTCTACATTTGGCTAGTCCAATTAATCAATTATATAACAACAACTATTTAATTACTTTTAAAGTTATAGATAGATCATACAAATTTAATGTAATTTTGATAATTTTAAAGATTGTCTTGTAATTATTAGCACTAAAGTACCTACTATTGATTTAATTAAGTTTTAAGTGAATCAGTTAATAATAACATATTTGTAGACTGAATTAATCAATTCTAACCACTTGGCAAAAATAATATACTTTTTATTGCAGGTCGTTATATTATACAAGGTACCTACTTGATATTAAGTTACCTTAAATATTTAGTTATCTAGACAGACATGGGGTATTGAAGCAACTAATTTTAAGGGAGCATCAAAATTTAAAAAAATGTATTAATTGTATGTTGTTATGAAGAAACAAGTTTTAAAATTCAACTTCTTGAGGAATAATATTGACTAAATCATTATTAACAAACTTGTTACTGCATTCAGAACTAAAAAAAAAAAAATTAATTGTGCTAAGAAAAAACTAACAAACAATGTAAATCCTTGTTTAAAATTTATAAAATTAGCACGTGCCACAGTCAGAAGCTTACATAAAATTAGATATAATATATGCTACAAATAATGTATTCAAATAATTTTTCTTCTTCATTTGCTAATAAATGTAAACAATTTAAAAGTTATTTAACTACTTTATCAGGTATTACAAATGGTTGATAAAAGTGAAAGTCCAAATAAAATGGATATAATAATGTTTAAATTTTATTTTTACACGTTTTTCAGTTACATTACCAATTTATCAACTACATCTATTGGTAAACAATTAACTTATATTGTAAATTGTTAAATAATTTACATTTAATTTTATGCAACTTTATGAAAAAAAAATTTAAAAAAAAATAGTTATTGTTATTTGAAAACATGAGACAAATTTGTACTAACTTGTAACTAATAGGTAGTTATAGATTATAAATTAAATCAGTAAATGTATTAAACATACCTAATTTTCAATTTTTACCATAATGTCATGTTTGCATGAGCTATTGTTATTATTTTAAATACTTATATCTAAATAGAATAAAATATAAGTATATATTAAATATTATACTACTTGCGTCTTGTAGTAAGCTTTAATGTTGTGTCAATCAAAGATCAAAAATGTTACAACTGTTGTCGTTGGAACCATGCATGTTCTTTTATATTATTCTTGTTCTGGTCAATGAACTTATTGTTTTTTTTAAAAGATAGGGCTTTTAAATTTTAAACAAAAAATAATTGGTGCTATTTTAGAAAAGTTTCTAATCGGAAAAAAGCCAACATAATTGTAATTCAAATTGTATGAAATTGTAATTATTTTTTAAAGTCAGGTTAAATAAATTTGAATTTTAAACTATTGCTATCAAATAGTATAAGTAATATTGGAAAAATTTCTGTAGGTATGTATTGTATAGCTAACAAAAAGGAAGTACTGAAACAACTAATGATACACGTAACAGTATAAGCTTAAAATACAATGTACCTAATTTGAATAAAAAAATAATGAAACAATTTAAAAAAATTAACAACATAAACATTTATTTATATTTTTTCTATTTTATTACTACCTAATAGAACCTATGCCTATCTAGAATAAATGCTAATTTATGTTTGTTTAATCACTTCAACTTGAAGTTTATGTAGTTAACTAATGAACATATTTGAATATTAAATGTGGGTACTTTATATTTGTTATTATTTAGATAAAATAGAATTATATAATATATTAACATGTATCATTGCACTAAATAATATAAGTGCTTATAGAAATTAAAATGTTTTATAATAATATGCTATTATGCTAAAATGCATATGAAGTCAAATGTATTAACTGATATACAGTGTGCTGAGGAAAGTTTTTTGAATGTATTCATGCAGCACATTGAGCATAATATTACAGTACCGTTCAACCTTATTCCTAAGTGTATTGGCTGCTATTAGCTGCTACTATCCTACCATTGATATCCCATAATATGACATTACCAACAGGCAGCAAGAATTAAGAATTATGAATGATAGCTAGGTAATAAGATCCGTTCTACTATGTCCAACAAAAGATTATGATCCCTGCTTTAATCTAACAAAATGTTGATATCAATCTTAAATTCATAAATATTGGTAATCAATACGAAATTACTTTTAAATATTCTACGTTGATTACAAATTTTAGATTTTAAATTAAAATTAATTGTTTTGGTTGTGTTGTATGTTTTACTTGTTATCAATATTTCAGTGGATTAGCATAGTATATAATATATTTTTCTTTACTGTACATGCTTCATTGATATTAGAATGTTTTTAATTGTTCTAATTTCTTATTTAATTAGGAATATGTAAGAACTAAGAAGACTGTTGTTAATCTGTTATCAAAAATATATGCATCTAATAATCATAACATTGGTTTTTAATTTTATACAACAACTAGTTGTGAACTTTGGTTTTCAAAGTATTATATTTTAAACAGTGTTAATTTTATTGTATTGTATGTTTGTGTGTGGGAAATTTGATTAAGTTGAGTATTGATCTGTATTTAACTATTATAGTGACTATTTAATAAGGGGCAACATTTAGTTGTCACGAGCAAAAACAATTATACATATATCTTTGTCTAGAACTCGTATATAGCTCGAAACATAAATATTCGATCGATTACAATCTGGTCTTAAAAACCGATCTATAGTAAATATTCATAAGTTTCGCCATTTAGTTTATAAAAATACAAAACCAATAAATTCCCTATGTTGTACATGTAAAAATGACATCACTTCTAACCGACGCGCATTTTGGCGTATGCGATAATTCCGGACTACATTTTTTCGCTTCGGCCGCCGTGTTCGGCGTCCTTTCTATAATGTTCATGTGCACAACTTAACTATTAATGTTTTATTATTTAAGATGACTTATGATTTATAAGTTAAGACCTTAAATAAATTCATGGGTACAAGTCAAATCGGTGATCGGTGTTGTGCATAATGGAAAAACTCATATTATTAAATTAATAATACAATTTTAATATTTTTAACTAAGCAAATAAGCTTCGTTGCCTTTGTAATGACAGAATTGTCAAGATTAGTTATTTGTTTTGCTTTTGCTGATCGCTTACATACAACTTAAATATTATCCGCCGATGTACAGCTACATTTTATTACTTTAAAACAATATTCAATTTTAAGCATCTGAAAACATTTTTATCTACTGAGAAAGTAGCTGTTAATGACTTATCCCTGTTTACGTGAACTCTGACCAATTTACATTCAGGTTATGATGGTTTTTGGTAAACTTTCTAGAGTTTTTGCAATGTATTATGTATCTATTAATGTATTATGAGAGGCAGCCTTAGAAGAGTAAGTACCTACTATACTTAGGGGTTTGAACTTAAAAGTAATACAAATTTTCAATTTATCTATTCCTTGTTTTCTTCAAATTGAATTTGTTATGTAACATGTAATGTTAACTTATTTATATTGTATTATCCAAATCTTCATAAATATACAACACATTTCATGAATACAATATATATGTTGAAAATGTGTTTGCAGTAACAGTATTCATTAGTTTTAATACAATTTTAATTAAAGTTAACTCGACTGCTCAGTATTAGTGATGGCCAGTGTTAGGAAGTTACTTTTTTTGGAAATTAAATTACATTACTAATTTCTTATCAAAATTGCAACTTGTGTTACTTTTTTATAATTAGTCAAGTTGCATTACTGTGAGTTCAAAAAGTAACTCAATTACAATAGAAATTCCCTTTTGCCAAAAATATCATTGGAGCTTAATAACCATATTGTCAACACTACAATATGAAATTATAAACATATACTCATTTTGCCACATATTAATTTTCATTTTAAACAATACAAAGAAGAATTCCATTACACAAATAACACTTTATTGTCCAATAATTAATAGCAATAAGAAAAATATCAGAGTTGAGAAAATTTCACTTATTATGAATTGTGATACCTGTATGATATCTTTTAATATTTACATTCATTATCAATAAGTTCTAAAAATGTATCAAACCATAATAAAGTAATGAGTAATTTAGTAAATTACCATCAAATTACTTGAAAAGTAATTTTGTTATAATAACTTAGGTCAAGTGTTACACTGGTAATGACTTAGCATTGCACTCAAAGTTAAATAATAATAATAAGCATTACCTTGCACCGAGGTTAGTCTGAAAGTTAACTTGTATTGACTAGCGCCCAACACGGAGTTTCTGCATTTTAAACTGCTTTTAAAAAAAACCACAACAAGAAATTCTACCTACAAATCATTTTTATTTCATTTCTAATTATTTTATTTTTAAATTGTTAATGAAACCGTTTTAATGTTTATTACTCGATGGTAAATTATCAGTCATTACTTTTTCAGAATTCAAAAACAGTACATAAACTAAATACAAAAAATATGTATTTATAATTATAATCTATGGCTTAGTTACAAATTAAAATTAAATGCCTTAGTTGTAGAGTAATACAATTAATAATAAAAAGTTTTATAAAAATGAACTTCTTACAAATTAGTAGTCAATGATTTCTTAGCTTAGTACCGGTGGCGAATATTCCAATAATTGTATGCATAGTTATAGTTTACAGCATACTGACATTTGTTCCAACACTTCTAACATGTTTAACAGTAGTGGGAGGCATCCTATTCAGACGATCCAGTTTGGCACTCAAAGTATTTACATGATTTAATAATTGTACATATTTTTCATAATATGATTGTTGTTGTTCTTCACAAATTGATAAATTATCCATTTGTCTTGTTAAATATGATTTGGTGGCCATAATTTCAGCAGATTTGTTTATTATCATGTTTTGAAAATCTTGTTGAGAAATTTTGACCGATTGTCTGGATTCAATCTTAAAGCAAACATTAATTAATAAACCAATTACATGCTCCCCACAACTATATTTTGATAATATAAATTCTTACCATTAAAAATAGTGGCCATTCCATCTTCTCTTTGGGTAATTCATTTTCTAATACTTTCCTGATAAAAGATGCTATTTTGATAGCGATTGCTACGTCATCTTTTTCAGTAATGGCTGTTTGTGCATTGGTGCGTTTTATGTTACCCTTACCACGATCTGTATTTGAGCTCTCACCACTTTTATTGACTGAATGCTTCCTTACATTAAGAGAGGATGGAAAACTTCTGCCACTGCCATTGACTGGTTTGGAATTCTTAGTTCTATTTCTTGGCTTCCTAATCATAATTTCACTATTGTTTTTCTTGGTCAAAGTAACTTTTTTCTCCACCTGTTGTATTTTTACTCCTTCGGCCGGACTATTAAACTTGCCATTGCGTTTCATGATAAAAATTGAACTTTTAAAATATATAATCGAACAGTTATGATAAATTATTTAATAACAAATATAATTTTCTAATAATAAACAAATTATAATACGATAGTTATAACTTATTACGTAATTACACTTTATAATGTACTAGCTGCCATCGGAAACTCGTTATCGTGAAACTCGGAGGCATGTGAGACTGTGAATTGTGATGGAGACTACAATGTTGTTGAAATTACTTAAAAAAGTTCCTCCTGTCGACGTGTCATGGGTGGTTACAAAACAACAATTTAGGAAGTGATAAGGATTTTTGATAAGGCTTGGAATCTCGTTCTAAACGCGGGAATGTTTGAAATTCCAGTTTCAGTGTCTTGAAATCTCACATCGCCTACGACAACTGGCAATTGAATAATAATACGGTTCTCTGTTGCATGTCCGGTGCTTTTTCATATGTAAAAGAATAAAAGAATATAAATAAGAAAACCGTGTTCGAATGTCTAGCAAGTTTGTCACCTCAAGTGAAAATCAATTAACATTCAAGTTGCCTACCTAGGTAAGCAATCCGATATCGTCAGATCGCAGATAATGGGTTACAACTAATCAGGTAATCAATCCATTTGCTAACCTAACCTGCGGTGGATTGCAGACACGCCGTTCAGCGGCTATAAGTGAAACTCAACTAAATTGGTAGTACATACCTACATTATACACGCATAATGCATAGAAAATAAAGATCGCATGTAGGTAATCGTATTTGGCACAATCATACGGATGGATATAAGTAACGCCCACTATTTTTGTAATTATTTCATAATGTAAGCACCACGAAAATTATGATTACACTATTTACAGTAATGATGCAGATAACAATGAAATAATCATTGGAACTTGGAAAAATTATGTTAAAAAATCGAAAAAAAATGCAAAAAATCTGGGCTTCCATGCTATATATAAAAAACGGAACGCCTAAACCTACGGAACTACCTACTCAGATATTTTAATGTGAGGAAATCAGAGTATTTAAGCCGTTTGTATTCAGCAACGAATACTGCATTAAACCTTGTTTAACCGATTAAATATGTAGGATCTGGCCATTATTCGTATCCCATATACCTATTTAACAAAATAGATGCAAATATCATGCTATTGAATGCAAATACATTGCAATTTCTATTGTGTTAGGTACACTATGCATTATGCATAATAATATAATATGGTTCTGCATCAAATAAATACCTAGTTAATTTATTTAATATATATTTGTGTAACTATATAAGTAATAATATATGAATATATTAGCAATATACAATTTAATGTTACATATTTAATTTAGAGTGTATTAATTATGAAATCCAATATTATATCATAACATTGAGCATTAATGGTCATGTTAAAATATTGTCTTTTATTTATTATCATATATTTTTGAGTAAATTTATCTAAATTTAACCACAGAATTATGTTTAACTTGTTATATGTATATTATAACGGGCAGTTTATGTGAAATCAAATAGCTGTGTACGTCATAGACATTTGTGTGATCTATTTAATAAATGATATTCATATGGTCGTTTTTTAATTTTTTATTATATAATCCATGGATTATTCATTGCATGATATTTAAAACTTAGTTATTTAATATGTGTTTATGTATGTAGCTATATAATTGAAATAATATAGATACATAAACATATTAATATAATGTGTGTTTGAGTACATTTTTTTAATCAATGCACAGAATTGTGTGTTGATGTCATTGAAATTGCTTATTAAGTTAATTTGATTCTTATAATGCCCCAAAATTTGTGTGCACTGTTAAATAAATAATATTAATATTTCCGTTGACAAACAGTTCAGAAACCTATTTCATATTCCACAGTTGCAGAATTATTTGTGTTTAATTAGATATTTAACCACTGAAAAGGGCTACTCATACTGACGTTGATAATTGTCGTGTATAGGAACTTCTAATTATTATGTATACCTATCTACATAATTAACTTATCTAAATAATTTACTATTGAAATTTTTTTCTATTGGGTATCGATATATTGCTCAAAGTAATAACGATTGTCAGACCATAAGCCTTTACAGAAACAAATAACAATAATAAATTAAAAAATATTATTTTGAGTACCACCTACCAGTTTTTATAATTGAAGAATGTCGATTCATTAGGTACTAACATAGGTTTTGTTAATTGTTTTATGGTATCTAAAGTTAATTTTGACTCCTGCACAATTGCACATGCCACATAAACAGCACTAACTACTTGGTCAAGATCTTCTATAAAATGAATAGCTTAGTTGAAGTAAGAGCACGATATCCAATCTAGATGGTATGAATAGCTAAGTGCCGACTTCAGAGTTCAGATGCATTTATCTCAAGTTAGAAGAACATGGATTATAGATTAAATGCATACAAAAAAATATTGAAGGACATTATAGAGCACCTGAAAATGTTGAATAGCAGGTTATTATACTGATTTTATAAATATATTACACGTCATATTAAGGTGATTCCAAACGGTCATTTTATAAGGAATTAGGCAAATTATATGACAGATACATCCGGGCCATATCAATGTATGCGAGTGTAAATGAACATTAGGGCGTGTGCACTACATACCGCAGTTTATCTCAATGCGAGAACTCGCAGGCACATGTCAGTATATAGAAGTAGGGGAAAATATTCGGTTTCTTTTCGAGTAAAAACATACCTCATGACAAAATTGTAATACTTGTGTGACTTTAAAATTGAATTGTAAAAGTCCTAACATTTATTAATATATCTCCTCTATAGAACGGTCGAGGAATACCTGCCATAATGTGATTTTTTGTGTGTAATTGAATACTAGGTCCTACATAAGTTGCTCCAATAGAAGTTTAAAAATAATAAATATCATGATCACTTTTTTTTTAAAACATGTGAAGTTCAAATTTTGACAAAATTGACAAATCATGAAAATTTGATAATTATTTTGTATTACAAGTCATAATTTCGACGTAGAGAGCAGACGGTAAACAATTTATGCTCATTTGTATTTACTTTTTGTCCATCCTACCGATCGGTATCTTAATGCCATAGCCCATAATTATTAAAGTATATTTCAAAAAATTGATCTGATTTCATTATAATGACTTCTTGAGATTGGTCCACAGTTTAAGGTTTCTGATTTAAAGTTGGAACAATCAGCTTTTGAAAATTCTGAAATTCAAAATATTCAAACTAAATTTATAGTTGTGGGGGGGGTAGGTGGGAATGAGAAAAAGTTTACTGACCGATCTCAAGTAAACATAATAACCAATACAAATCATTTCAAAAAAGTATTGTAGCATAATTACTAGGTTCCAATAAATGGGTCACTGTAATGGACTGAATTTACCTGTCCTCCGGTCGACCAAAAAATGTATGTCCCCATTCGTCCAGACGTCGGCCGCATCGTATATTGCAGATCGATAATAGAAAAACGTTAGTCTATATAAACTGGTCTATAGTGTAATAAACAAACGTTACATTAGATTTTATTATTTTTTTAATTTTTGAATATTATCACTAAAGACCAAATATCAACGGTTATTGCCGTACAATAAAAGTACAACAAAAGTCTTCGTTGACAACTACCACGGATAAATCAATTAGTCGATTCTCAATATTATCATTCATTATTTTAATTTGCATATTACGTATGTGCGTTTTTTATCCAAAAATGGCAAAATCCATTGGAGACGTTTAGGCATTTTCAATGCGTTTAAGGGGCGTTATCGTTGAGCAGCATATGCGACAATTGTACTCTACATGGCCTTAACAATGCATAGTTTTGTCACATAAACAAGGTGTCCATATTTATTATTAACACAACGGCTACCCATAATAAAAAGTGACCGGGCCATGAACATGTATTGATAGAGCGTGCCGCAGTGATTTATTAGATTAAATATAATATTCAGGAGTGAGTTTAGGTCCCGTAGGACCAGGGTCGTATGCATAGACGTGCTAGTTGCTACTCGATATACCTTCGTTCATCGATTTCCACGTCGTCAGCGGCGGCGAGTGTCGACGGCGGTACCTCACTATAGTACGGCCAGCGAAAAGTGAGCCGCGATACCAATGCTCCCGGTGGTCGAATTTAATCAGGACTTCCACAATTAAATGCGAATACGCTTAAGGGTCCCCACACGCTGCAGCGGTAGCGGTAAAATTCTTTTGTCTTGGCGGTGCCGCCGCGGTGGCGGTAAATTGTGTCCGGACTCATTTTACCGCTACCGCCACCGCCACTGCTACCGCTGCAGTGTGAGGGGACCTTAAATACACCACTTGGAACATACGGTCACGGCTCACTTTTCGCTGGCCGTACTATAGACATCACGATCACAGCATAAGTTCCTGTTACAGATATTCTGTTATTAAACCCGGTTTTATTTTATAAAGTTTTTCCATTCCTTTCCTTCCACGCTACTCGCATGTGTTGTCCCTTACAAATGTAAGACATGGCTAAAACTGTTTGGCGCTGGATAGAACCAATCAGGCTGTAATCCAAGCAAAGCAACCAAATATTCATATTATTTAAGAGGAGTTTTGATTTTTTTGATATCACTAGTACAAAAAGAGTAATTCGAGTTTGAAACAATGAATTTTTAAGCAATAAGAAATTTTCTTGTAATTGTGATAAAATAAATGCAAAAAATAAATAAAAAAATAAAAGAATAAATAGTTAAATAATAAAATAATAAAATAAAGAAATAATAAATCTAAAAAAATAAACACTATGTTTCACAGTAAATGTTCAGTGTTCACATATTAATAGTATGCAAATTTGGTTGCTTAGCTTGGACTGTAGGTTGAGTTGTCCTATCCCGCTCTAAACAGTTTTTGTTATGTTAGACGTTTGCAAGGCGGATACAAATTACAGGACATATATGCGGGTGTGACGTCATCTTAATCGGAGACCGAAATATCCGATCGCGAACACGTACCGCACAGTGATATACTCATATCCCGATACGAAACGTAAATTTGTAGGAAATTATTGGGTATTCAATACCCAAATGCCCCTACAATTAATGAAAAGTGCCTACTGTGTGTCTTTGTGGTTTGCTTTTTTAAATGATTTGGCAAAATTTATAATTTATTCACTAACGCCTATCCTGGTGGCTGGTCTTTACACAGTTTTTACAGTTGAATTTTTACTCTGTCAGTCACTACTCAAGTAATCTATGAACGTGGTATTTTAAAATTAAAATTAAAATATAACATTTTTTATTTATATTATAAATATTGAGTAGCTCTTCTAAAAGTATAGTGTTAATAGTATTATAATTACGTTTTATTTGGAAGTAATAAAGTTTTTACATTGAATATATAATTATTTTCTGTTTGGTGGGCCCTCAAAAACATTTCCTTGTAACAAAAATACTACCTAATACCTATCTACCTATGAATTACCTAAGACCTACATAATCCTTTTTCGAAATTGATTTGCACATATAACTTTCATTTACTAGTTTTAATTTTTTGTTAAGTTATGTTTTGGGTACCTACGAAAACAAATAATTATTTTAAAATGTATATTCTTAAGTAAAATTGTTATATATTAATGTTGTAAACATCCTATATAGCTTGTGCATAATGATTAGGGCTCGGATTTATATGTATTTATTTAACCAAAGTATGTATTTATGCAACAAAAATATGTACATAAATATGTGCTAAAAAATGTATAATATGTATTATCAAAAAACAAAATTATGTACATAAATATGTGCTAAAAAATTTATAATATGTATTATCAAAAAAAAAAAATATTATATTAATTAAAATGAAATGTAATAAAAAAAAATATTTATCTAACTATCTAATTATTATGGTTACAATTAATAATGACATGCATTTTTAAATTTTCGAATTCGAAAGATCGCCGATTATGTCGTAAAATTGATTTATATCGACTGAAATATCTCTCAACTTCGACTGATGTTATAGGACAATATTGCATGTTGACTATGTCTGAAGGAGAAAGTTCTACAGTATTATTTTGTACTTTTTTAAACATGGGCAAGTCTGTATTAATAAATAATAAATCGTAAATGAACAAATTATCGAAATATGTAGGAAAAATGGAATTATTGAGAAATATGTAAAAACATGTACTTATGGCAAAATATGTAAAAATATGTAAAATAAAATATAGTTCATTTTATTGGAAATCCCTTGAAACGAATTTATCACTTACCTAAATTAATTTATCAAGTCACAGTAAAAATATGTATTTACATATAAATCCGAGCCCTAATAATGATTAATGGGCAAATTATATACCTATTAGGTATATCGTATACTGTCATATACCTAAATATGTGTGTAAATAAATAAATGATGTGTACAAATGGTTAGGTAGGTAGTATTTACTATGATTCCTAACGTGGAGGTTTTTAAGGCTTCAGGGCTTGTACCTATACCTGCTGACTGCGGAACTATAACCTAACCTAAAAACTGCAACTTCCATACATTTTGTGTCTATCCTAAGCATTTGATATTTTAACTGATGTATTTCACCTTGTCAAATTTTTTTCAACAGCTATAGAAAATACTGTCTATACGATAATGCGATATTGTGATTTTTTTAGTTCAAGTCCAAGTATAAAATATTAGATTTAAATTTATTTTATACTTACCAAAAAACGAAATTCGTCTTATGTTTTGAACCATAAAGTTTATACCAGGGACTAAAATTGTAAATAGTATACGAAACACTTTGTGTAGTCCAAAATTTTAAGTGTGTAATACAAAATTAAAGAGTGTGTATGATGTATGTATAGTAAATAGTAAATATTTTTTTTGTAGTTTTTTCCTCATTTCATTTTTGATTGATTGGGTCATAATTTCATACATATTAATACAGTTTGACATTTTGTACAAATATAAAATAAATGCTTATCATAATATTATCATAATTTTTACACACATAGATACCAATCTACTATATTATTCATAGTTTGTAAATTAAATATTATCCATAATCTGGAGCACGGCGACCTGTGAGTTTCCATAGCGACATGCAACCATAACTTTTTGTTTGTCTAACTAGGTATGTGTTTGATCGGCGTGTAGATATGAATTGTTCCGAGAAGTAAAATTCTGCAATCTATCTATATCTCTCTATGTATATAAAAATAAATTCCCTATTTCCCTTAGTCGAGGCATCACGTTTATCGCTTATCATTTAAAACAGATCCATCTACCTTTAATCTATGATATAAAACAGTTAATTTATAATTTCTTAGTGCTCATTCTACAGTGGAATCAATCGGAAGATTAATGAAGAATCTTACAGTTTTTTGATAAGTGTTTGTTCATCATGGTTAGCTTAAGCAATCATGTTTAAAATTTTAAATAAACTTAAGTCACCCGCGGGCCACCATGCCCGACAATATGTGACATGTGTATAGTTATACAATTTGCACATTTAATTTAATTAATTTTTTGAGCAATTTTCTTAATTTTTTAGCAGAATATAGTATTTTTTTTTAATTTTTGGGTTGCCATTAGTTAATCAGGCAGATCAGGTTAAGCATGCATCAAATCGAATTTTAGTACATTGCCTACCCAGGTGACTGTCAGCTGAATTACACTTATAGCCGCTCACCGGCATGTACAAAATAAAAATTAAACATATTATTCATACAGAGTGTCACACCTAGAGGGGTCCGCAATCCACCGCAGCTGGATAGCCTACCTGATAATATAGGTACTGCTCATATTATAACAAGCATATCTCATATTGAGTTGGCATTTTCAAAGGGCAACGAAGTGCAAGGGATCAGCTTCATTTGTAAATATTAATACTATTATTATTTTTAATTTATTAATAATTCAGCTAATACCACTTAACACTTCATAGCATTGAGTAAAATACATTTTTTTCTTCTTAAAAACACAACAATGTGAGTTGATTTAAGAGTTTTATTTTGAGAAAGCAAAAACTACACACGGGTGAATTCGGTTAATTCTACAAAAAAACAAATTTATTATTTATTAGTTTTAATACAGTTATAGGTACTTAACGAATTATTTTTCATTTGAGCTAATAAAATCTAAGATATCTATATACATATAGAAGATCACCCCTTTTCACTCATCAACGCCGAGACCAAACCGATGGGTCTCTATAGACTTGAAATTTCTAGACTAGAGGTTCCATAAGCAATGTAGGTACACTAGGAAAGAATTTGTCAAAATTCGACCTCTAAGGTGCTAAGGGTTATTTTATATAGGTATATAATACACAGGCAACGCCGTGACGGGACAGCTAGTTGGTTATAAATGAGAATAAGTGTTTTATTTTTTTATTTTTAGGGATATTTACTGCAAGTACCTAATCTTTATGAATCATGATAGTTTAAAATTATGGTTTAAATTGTTTTTGCATATTTTTACAAAATTCAAAATGAATTGCATATTGAAACGAAATTCAAATAAAAAGTATAACATAATAATAACAATAATATTTTGTCGAGTCGAAAAATCTATTAATTGAAATAAAGATAATATAACTAATCGATATCATGACCAATAAACTTTTATGTCTATAATCTTAATCTTTCTTGCTGTGTCAGTCAGTTATTGGCATACCCTTGTGATCGTGTTTGGTATGTACTATGTTGACAAATAAACGTCACAGCTTCACTGAAGAAAAACTGGAAATGCATACGGTTATTTATTTTAATGATGAAAAAAATGTAAAAAAATATATTGATTTATAATGCTGTTTTTACAATATTTAAATATAAAAACCAATATTAATGTTTCTATTAATATTGTAAAAATTTGTGATTTAAATAATTGAAATTTTCTTGAATATTTGTTGCATATTTTCTGTGTATTTTCATATAAATATACATAAGATATAAAATTAGGTATTTGTTGCATATTTTTAAGATTTTGAAAGCATAATATTATAACATGGTATATTTTGATACTTTTTATTGCAAATCGGCATTCTACTTATAAGATAATAGTTTAAAAATGTACAAAGCAAAATTAGGAAAACATAATTGTAGGTACATTTCTAACCTATATGAATATAATATATCACCTATAGGTATGGCTATATATTATAAAGGTATGTTTAAATTATTGTGATATCAATTAATATGTAATATTGAAGGTATCTATAGGGCTTAGATTTCATGCATTTGAGTTTTTGTTATGAATTCTGAACACAATGTTTTTCAAGTTAAAAATGGGTTTACTGAATGTGTCCCTTTATTACCTACTATTTTGACAACGAATTACAATTTTTATTTTTAATATGAAATTTTGAGATACATACTGATATTTAAAAGGTACCTACATTTCTAGGAATAAGCTTATGATATGACAAAGAAAAGAATTGCAATAATAACCCAAATATTTGGAAAGGATAAACCTATATTATATGCAATATAATATGATATTTATATTGAATACAGACATAAAAACGTAAAAAGTAAATAGTTGTTAATAATCTTCACCCAAGTCATCCTCGTATATGCGCACATCCAGCATGCTGCTATTTACACCACGTCGGCACAGGCTAACCGGTTCGCCACGCTCTAAGTGTGATCAGTCGGTTTTCGGCTGTTCGGGATTTTGTTTTGTCTTCTTTTTGGACTTGCAGAACTTGCCAAAAAACGTCTTCTTTTTCGATTTCGGTTTTCCGGCGTTTTCCGCCGCTTCGTCGACGTGATCCTCCTTACCCGGCGAATCCGGAACCGACGGTGTCGTCGCGTTTCCAGTCGGCGGTGCAGGCTGTGCAGGTGTCGTCGGACAAGGTTGCTCTCCTTCCGTTTGAACGGCTGCTTTGGTTGTTGTGGGGTCGGTTGCAGTTGATGGCCGTTCAACTATGCCGTCGTCTTCGGCTGTGGTTTTGCAGTAAGCCGTCCCGTCATCGTCTTCGTCCTCCTCGTCGTCGTCATCGGCACCGCCGCCGCCAGTAACCGTCACCACGAATAAACGGTCGACGATCCGTCTGTAGATGCATGCGTGCCGACCGGTTAGGTTCGTGACTTCCTCGTGACATCTGTCGCCGAAGTACTCGTGGAGCAACCACCGTTTGCAATCTTCGCACAACGTGCTCGAGCTATTGCACCGCCGACCGTCGTTACGAGCGAGATTCGGGTCGTCGTTGTCGTCCTCGCAGCCGCCGCCTAGGCCCGTCGTATTTGCATCATCAGTCTCGCGACCGTCGTCACTCTCCGTCCGCTTGTTTATGGCCGTACAGCCGTCCTCCTCCGGGACCGCCGCGGCGTCCACACCGCGGTCCACCGCTGGCGGGACTTCTGCGGCTCCACTACCACCCGCCGCCGGGGAGACCTCCGAGGCCCCTCCGCCGTCGGCCACTGTGACTTCCGAGGCCCCTCCACCGTCTGCACCCGACGGCCGATCGGCCATGGATATCCACACGGATCCCCAGCGTAGGCCCACGTTGTACTGTTGGCCGCCAGCGGAGTACGTGCCTAGTCTGATGGAACCGGGCATAAACCGTTTCTCCCGGCCGCGCGAACGACCACCACCGCTGCCGCTTGTTAAGGCTGTAGGCCCGTGGACGGTCGACTTGTGCGGCCGCGGCTTCCTGTTCGGATCCACCTCGTAGATTTGTCGTTCCGGCACGCCCCGAACCAACAGTTCTTCGTGCAACTTCGCCGCCTGTTCCATCGGCAATACCAGCACATAATTCAATTTCAAAGTCGCTTCTAGACCGCCAATCCCCGTACAACTGCAGTGCATTGTAGCCGTGTGCAAGAAGTTTATATAAAGAGACGGTGCATGCGGCACCAATCGCTTGTTGTTGGCGATTCGTGCAATCTCCAATGTTGGTTTATTGCTTATCTGTTGTACGAGTTATTGACGCAGTTTCCATGGTGAGCTTCACCAAGCAACCACCATACCTAGGTTAGGTATCTATAGTATATTATTATCATACGTATGCAAATTATGTGTTAATGTTATGTATTTGTGGAATGATTTGGTATACATTTTTGGTAATTTTTGCAAGCCTCGACATAAATGGGTTAAAAAGTTAATGTTTTAACTTAACTGATAAAAGAAAAAATAGGATAACTATAAACTTTAAACTTTTCAAAATGTTTTGTATCAACTTAATTTAACCCAGTAAAAAATGATTATTAATTTGCCCAGGCTTGAATTTTTGTACAATGTAAGATGAAACTGAGGTGAAAGATACTATCGTGGCTCCCACCTCAGTCGCAATACCACACGGGAAAAAGCTTGGTCAAAAGCCATCACGGTCATCCAATACGACCATTTGGTCTCAACATCCAGCAATACCACTATCCTGATAATGTCTGTAAAAACGACGATGCAAATATATTTTTAAAGTATTTATTAATTAAATTAATAAAATATTATATTATTATTTATTATTATACAAATATACTATATATAGTAAGGATGATCAAACTTTTTTAAATTATGAAACTATTGAGAATATATTTTTCTTGTAGGAAACGACTTACGTAAACAATATTATTATTATTTGTTTTTATATTTGGTAAAATGCTTGTTAATATTACATATTTTTATTTTTTAAGTTTTTAAGTCTTCATCACTAATATAAAAAATAAACATACTTATACTAATAATACGATTAAATATTGTAAATGTACACTTGAAAGTTGAAGCTATCTAAAAATGAATGTTTAGCGTTGGATTTCAAAATAATTTCAAAATAAATTGACATTATAGGTGCTATTAGCCATTTAGTGTATATGGGCTATTTAATCATTGGCTATTTAATTATAATCTGAAGAATAGTCCGTAACTGCTAAAAGAAAAAGCTGCTCTTAATGATCATCAGATATTGCAGCTCTGTATTGAACTTTCATTTCTTATATGTGAGATAATGTCATTTACACAGGCTGAAAATATGCATGTTTCTACTAAATGTACAGTAATAATAGGTACATTCTAACAAGTGTCGACAAAATTTAAAATCTTCAGAGATCGATTAGTCGATCGCAATCGACTGTTCGGCCGCCCCTTCTATAAAGAATGAAATCGCGTAGCTCGTATTATGTGCCGCCGCAGTTTGTAGAACAAGAATGGGATTAGCTATTATTAATGTTTGTTCGTCGGGAGCAAAAAAGTATACCACGGGTAGTTAAAAATCATACATCACCGTTTAAGAATTCATTATATATAGGTAACTAAACACGTACAACGCTGCGCATACAGGACGATGATGACCTTAAATTGAATATTATATTTCCACATTTCGATGTATATGCGGGGGTGTATGCTTTATTATTTTCAATTTTCAATACCTATACTTTAAGATTCTTACATTTTATTATTTTAATATAACTCCAGGTTACACCTAACTCATAGACTTCAATGCTCTAATTATTTTATTTTTTCTATTGAGTTCTAATGTATTAAATAAGTACCCACCTAATTTTGTTTTTTGTTTTGCTTCAATATTTTAAAAAAATGATTAAATAGTATACAATTTACCATACATATGTACAAGGCTCGGTACTTAATGCATTTGCATATGTCTTAGAAAGCTGCATATTAAAAATCGGATTCGATACAATATAATCGTTTCATAGAACATGACAATTTAAATTAAAAAAAGTGTATGTTGCATATTTTTGCACATTCAACTTCACATGATTTTGTATATTTAAAGATTTTAAGCATATAAATTATAAATATATATTATATTAGTAAATAACCGATTTAAAAAATTTAAAAATAAAGGGCCACCACACACCTCTATATTTTGAATTTTACTATACCAAGATGACCGGCCGGGTTACACACTTATACCTTATATTAATATTTGATTACTTATAACTGTCGTTTGATAACATCTGCTTGTGTTTAGTGTGTTCATGTTAGCGACCGCGATCGCATACCGCATAATAATTATTGTAATTTGATTTTGTATCCATATTTGAAAAACAAGTTAATATGCCTAAAGAGAACACATCTTTTACATACGCTCGAGGCTGAGTTTGGTGAAAATGTTTTCAGTACCTATTGATTCTAAGGTATTGTTTTGAAAATATTGTGAAACGACAATCGATTCGGAAAGACGATCCAATGCATAATAACATGATTTAACTTATAGATTTATATTTTTATATTTAGGACTGAATAAACAAAATTAACTTTTTTACAAACAAACTATACTAACAAAATCTACAAACCAAAAATAAAAAATAAACATTTATATTTATCTATAATTAAATCATAATTATTTATTTTTTAGGTTTATTAAAATATATAAATGCCTACACGTTTATTTAAAAAATAACTGCATATTGTACTGCTTAATATTACATATTTAAACCTTTTTTAGTGCATATGTAATAATATAGTTTCGAGCCCTGTTTATATACCTATATATAATATATATTTTTATTTTTTATTAATAATCTCTAAAATGTAAACATGTTTAGTATAAAATATTCCAACTAAAGAAATAATGTGTTAATTACCTTGTTTATTTGTTTATTTTCAACTATCTTATACTGACATATTATTATGTATTTAAATTTTAAACTGTGCAAAGCTAAGTACACTATAGTTCTATCAATATTTTACTAATAACTTTTATTTTATAAAATTTCTGTACCAGCGTTAAAAAAATATAATTAGTATGGGTTTCTATTTTTCTATTATCAACCACAAACTACATTACCTAGAGTCAATTAGTTATTTTTATTTTTATTATTTACCTACAAATAAAAATAATGTATTAATATAAAGGTATTTATTTTCTTTTTATGTTTTTACATATTGTTACTGAGTATATATTATGTAGTCTTATGGGAGTAAAATATGTTTATTGTATATAGCACAGTAGACTATAGTATAGTTGGCATAGTTCAACAGATAACTGTCCGTAGGTCCGTTAGTTTTAAACATTTCAAACTCAGATTTATTGTTGGTTAATATTTTGTTTAAGAAATACCATTTCACATCAAAAAAGTTCTTAACAATTTCAAAATCCAAAACATATCTTTGAGGAAAAAAAACGATACTATTTTAATTTTTAACCACACTTGTCAAGAGCCCCGTAGGGATACTTAATATATGGTGAAGGCCCAATGCACTCTCTCTGCACACTCAGTGTAGATCTACACTACCGCACTGACTGTCATATCATTTATAAATTTTGAATATTTCCGTACTTTCTACATATTAATTGACAATTATGCATAGTTATATAATTTATACTCATAAAATATACTTACCTATATAGGTAATGGTGTAATGTTTTACATTATAAAAAGGAAAGAAACTCACTACTATAGTATTATATTATGTACAATTCATATTATGAAATGATTGAAATGAACAAGACGCGTGTAGAATATAAAATATAAAATATATACTTTTTATTGTATGTAAGATGTTAAATGAAAAAAAATTAAATATTAGAGGTTATATGATGAACGTTAAATAATTTTTTGTTGAAAAAAAAAATAAAATGTTCTAAGTTCTCACAAAATGACTAGACCTAATACATATATTATTTTGCGAACAATAAATAGTTTTGTTATTACTACGTATTGGTCATACAACATATAAATATTTTTAATAACGATAGGTTATAATATAATACATATATACATATAATACAATATAAGTGCGCGGCTGGATAATAAAATCGAAATACAATCATTGGTCATCGGCGTTATGATTATGTAAGTGTGACATCAAATCATCCCAGGTCAACGATGGCAGGCAAGGACAACCGTTGAGTACAGCGTAAATGAAACAATCCTTTTGATTATTAATGGCCGCGGCTACAGGTGTAAACATGTTCCATTGGCACCCGTTGATATGCGCATACTTAAGGCATTCGATATGGCCGTTCCTCGCTGCTGAGTGGCAGGTACTTTGATCCCAAGCACACCCATTTTCGTGTGCATACCTCAGAACTTCTAGGTGCCCATTGAGTGCTGCAAGCATGCACGTCGACTCGTTCCAGGGGCAATTTTCACTCCGCAGGAACTTAAGTAATTCCAGCTGATTGTGTTCAGCAGCCGCCGCAGTCGTTGTTTCGTCGCAGGGGAAGCCCGACGATCGTAAGTAGCGCAATAACTCCAAGTGGCCGTGCCGAGAGACCTCCGTGCACAAGTTTCTCGGGTGCGGGAACCCGTTATTCAACGCGTACTCCAACGTTGAAATCTGGCCGGCGCTGGCCGCGGACAACGCGGAAACGTTTCCGCCAGTGTCGCAACCGTTCGTATGCAAATAAGTCAAGCAATCGAGGTGCCCGTATCGGCAGGCCAACTCGACCGAGCGCCAGTTCCAAGGTATGCCCGCGACATGCGCCTGTCGCAAGCAGTCCAAGTGTCCGAAAGAGGAAGCTTCAGAGCACACATCTAACTTATTGGCATCCGGTTTAATTTCCCGCAACCTATCGCCGGGTGCCATCAGGTAATTGCAGCATGCCTTCAAGTCGACCCGCACTCCATGGGCCTTCGTATCGTACAATTCACGCTCCTCGGGACTACACCTATAGTACGCAAGCTTGAGCATGGAGAACGGCATCGCGAATTTTCTCGACGTGTCATTATTATCCACATGTGATTCGTGTTCGTCCATATTTTGTAACCTGACGTAACCTGCAGCTGACGTTGTTTGCTTTGTACGACGTTGACTTGGGTCTATACCACGAATCACGGTTATCACCACCTATAAAAATGTTTTAAAAACATATTAGTATAATATTGTTGTTGGAAACGCACCTACATTACTTATTATATAACTAGCTGTAACGCGTGTGAAAATTTCATAAAATATATTTCTCAAATTATGGAAAAAATAAATAAATATTGACTATAATGTAAATTATATAATTTTCTTTCATAGTATGTTTAATTTAAATACGTTCATGTCCGCGTCAAATTCAGTGGTCGAGCGCATCCAGCCGGGTAAATATTGATAACATCACACTAGTCATACCATATCATATTGATAACATGTTTTATAAGCATAAAAATGCCGGGAAACCGAAACCAGCTGTTTGTTGTTGTTCTAATACTTATACTGAATGGCCGTGCTGATGGAAAATAATCGAATATTAATTCGTTTGCCATCAGCCGACGATTTTATATAACCTACAAAAATAATTGTGATATGACGACTACGGGTCGTCATCGGCGTAGAACATGTTTAAAATATAAGTTCTAGATTCCCCGTGTAAACATTTTGTTATAGCCATGCTAATATTTTAAACAATAATGTTGAAAAATAGTCAAAAGGACAACAATTGGTCAGCAATTATATTAAAATTATAAAATTATGTAATATTAATATACTATATTAATTGTATCAATTTTGTCGTAGGGTATAGGCATATAGTATTTTAATTTTTTTAAAGATTAAACGATCCAACTCTTGTCTTTAGTCTCGTACGTCTCTTATAAAATCTAAAGGTAAGATTATTATCTAGGCAACCTCTTTATTATATTTTTATTTTAACGCGAGTTATAAGTATTTTAAGATGTATAACAAATTTACAATTTTAAAATTCTCATAACTCGCGTTAAAATTAAAATATAATAAAAAACCTATGAGATTGCCTAGATAATAATCTTACCTTTAGATTTTATAAGATGTCAATTCGCACTATTTTTTAAACTAACGGAGCTACACTTGTTCTGCTGAGCGTAAAATTTGCTATGTTACGCACTTGTAAGACAGAGACAATACATGCAGGTATCACGTCCTCTTAAGTGTCTCGGTAAAAAATGTATACAAATTAAAAACACGGTGAGTTTCACGGAAAAATTCAAATTTGTCAACGGAACAAGTACATAACTGTACAACAATGAAGTACGGCAAAACAGAAAATTTTTCAGAAAATCAGTTTCAAGATCATGTATGCAGTATAATAATAATAATAGTATAAAATTAAAAATACTCACTGTCACAGATTTTGATTGTTCGTTTGATTGTTCGCTTGTTTACCTGTGTACACCATTTGCGTCGTCTGTGTTCTGAGCTGCTGGACGGTACCGGCATGAAAAACAAGCAGAATGTTGTGAAAATCGGCACCACTGGAATGTGCTCAGCGGCAGTGTGTACGTCCTGATTTTGCAGGATTTTGATTCAGTGGGGGTTAGCTAGCCTGTAGAGTAGATATGGGGGTGTGTAAGCGTACTATGCGACAGGCAACATCTGGCACCGTGGGTGGCTTAAGTGATGGATGTACGGTTACAAAATAGGTATCGGCCAAGGACGGATTAATAGTAAGAATCCCGTGATCTTTTTTATTTAGCACGTTTTCACATATCATAAAAATACCCAATGATTAGATCACTTGCGTTATGTCCTAAAAAGATAAAACATTAGCTATGTTCTACCTATTAATTAGTGACCTACATACATTGGTGTTTTGTTATTTTACCGGACACTCTTTTTTTGCAATATTTTTTTTTAGACTTATGTAGTTAACTATATTAAAACAATAGTGAAGTCAGAATTTGGCGGTCGGCATTAGTTCCGAAGTTATGGCCTAATGAAATTCTATATTTTGCGATTTTTATGCATTCGCGCATCACTCTAGTTTACCACGCCTATTACGAACATTGATGTTCTTTTTTCGCTCCTACCTGTAAACAATAGCAATCGATCAATAATTATCGTAGTATAGGTTTAGTACATAAGTTCGTTAGTCATATATATTGTATAATATAATTTATCAATCGGAATTCGGAATATAATATGAACGACGAGAACGACTTATCAGTTAGAATAGGACTGTATGACCGATATGAAGTGTTCGTCGGTACCACGGTATTCTGTCTTAACTTATTTTATTTGAGTTTCGAGCATGGTTGAAGCATAGGTAGATAGTACGGGAGTAGCACAGAAATATAGTACAATTATGCTAGCGCTATCTATAACCACTGTTTCACTCAAAAGCGAAACGTAATACACTTTTCATAATTTAAACATAAAAGTATAAAAATATGAATTAATCATTTTAATATGTAATTTTATTCGAAGTTTTTAAATATATTGTTTAAATGGCAATGTTATTACGAGATAAAGATTATCGTTCGAACACCGCGGACGCGTTTTCGCGCCACCGTAGTTTCGGCGAAGTCCCCAAAGCTGCTCCTCGAATGCCGAAGCTCACGAGGGGGCTTACCCCCTCCTGGGCCGTCCAACGCCGGGCCTTTCGCTGCCGTGGGCTGTGCCGCAAGTCGGCGTGTCTTTTCCAGGCGGTCGAGCCCGACGCATCGTTGCGTTCGCTCGTCGCGTTTGCCGTCTGGCGACTATCACCGCGCGTACCTGCAGCCGACGCGTTTGTTGTTAAGTCGTCGAGCTTGTAAATTACTAAGTAGTCGTTTCACGGGTTGGAAGACGCATCGCGTTTATTGAAAACTCCAAGATACTTGCCACCCGAGATAGTCGGGAGGATTATTTTACCGTATTCTCGCTACCCGTGAGTGTTGTGGCTGTCGATGCGAGTGAAGAGTTGTCGCCACTTCAGCATCGGACCAAAGAGTTGCCGTCGCTGACGTGTCACGCGTGTGGTCATCTTAGCCGTGCCTTATAGTCGTCAAGTTTTTGGTTTATATACCTATTATATTTTATTATTATATTTTGTTTTGTACAACGTCGGTCGCGTGACTTACTATAGTTATCGCGAAGTTAAGTGTATTATCATTTTGTAATCATTTGGGCGCCCACCTATTAATTATTATTTATACTATTGCTTTATTATATGCCATTATTTACGTTCAGTAACATTTAGTACCAATTATTTATATATAAAGCTATTCGTTACTTTGGGTAACCCTTCCCGTCTACAGCACCCCGCAAGTCGTTGCCGCTAACCGCGAGATACATAAGTAGATGCGGCGTGGCGCAACATTTTTGGTAGCAGAGCGTGGTTATCCGACCTCACAAGGAGGTTCGGTAGCGGTTTGTTCTGGACGTGTTAGTTGTGTTTGCCCTGATATTTTGGGTACCGAGTATAGTGCTAGGGTGTTCACCGGAGGTTGACAATATTATTGTATAGGTTTATTGGTTGACCGGTCTTCCCCGGTTGGTGAACATTTTTAATTTTAATTTATTATTACACTTGAAATTAAATTTATTTAATACGCGCTGCGTGCCAATGGTATAGGTATCCGATATAACTATATTATATTATAATAGTTAGCTGCGTCGGTTGCAGTGTTTGTGGCGCCGTTAAATATCCTACAATGATCGGCGGTTGTCGGCAACGACTCGCGTGTTATGTTGTAGACAGGAGCGGAATGGGTTATCCAAGTATATGCAAAATAATATCACGTCAGATAATTCTAAGGTGCTTAAGACACCGATCGACAGAATATATTGAACAATACAAATATCAAATTAAATAATAATAATAATAATAATAATAAATGAACTGGTGGTATAGGGCGCCCAGGAATAATTACCACTACATGTATATATATATTTATATAAATAACAATATCAGTACACAATATAGTATAAAATTACAAAAAAATAATGATTTACAAAATAATAAGGACGACCTGGTTCGTTGCAACTTGCCCGACGATGCCCGTAGCCTGGTCGATGATGGCAGATTCCGGTGTGTGGCACAAAGAGACAGCATACACAAGATCGGTGGGCGGACAGATACGTGTGTCGGGCCCAACCGTTGGCAAAAGACAAAAAAACGGAAACCTTGTCGGTCAACGGTCTGGCTATCGCCAGGCGAACTGTCGCCGGACACTGGAGGGGAGAACTTGCTAAAGTCGCTTTTATCTCCCCCACCCCGTGATGTCAGAAGAAAAATGTAAATGTATATATTATATGGCCGAATCGCTCCGCGCTCGAACAGTGTTGATATCAGCTGTACTTAGATTACAGCCTATAGGTAATTACGACGGCCACTATCTGGATATCGTCGATATATCCAGAGCGTAGTGAATTATATTACGTGTATTGCACCGGTCGTTATTTTTGATATCGTCGAGAAAATATTATCTGTACTATAACTAATTAGTCGTTTTTTCGCTACGTTGATATTTTCGATAGTTCGAAATATCTACTGTACTAACGTGACGGAATTTGCGACGGTCGTTGAATTGATATCGCTCATAGGTGTATCAATATTATTATTTATTATTTGTACCGGTCGCTTTGCGGTTCGTGCGGCGCGGCGCGGCGCAACAATTATTATTATTATTAGATTCGTGACCAGAGTCACTATATACTTAGATTACTTATATTTTATAATAATATATTTTGATATAAAATATTTGTCATTTGGATAATTTACAACTATAAGTTTAACTTAACACTGAAACATTGATCAATATTTAAAACTAATTATATTCCTTTGAATCAGGGAAATTTCCATAACTACATTCCCCGAAATTTGCGCATCACTAGACTGTCCGGCTAACAAATTCTAGTTGCGCAATCGTTCTCAATTCGTTTAAGTACATACGTTTCCAAAAAAAAATAACATAAATAGTAATAATAGCCTTAATAAATTAGAATGAGTAAAAATTGCAAAATTGCGAACTTCATTTGGCCATAACTTCGAAATTAAGTCCGACCACCAAATTCTAACTTCACCATCGTTTTCAGTATAGCTAACAACAAAGGTCTAAAAAAAATTGCAAAAAAAGTGTGTCCGGTAAAGTAACAAAGTCCGAATACATTAAACAATGAAACCTTTTAACCCTTCTGAGTATTACTATTTTTTCATATAGTGAAACTTAATTTTCTTACCCATTTTCACACAAATTATCTGCGACATTGTAAGTAAGTTAACAATGTTGTTTTACAGTTTTTATTCATATTTAAGGTTCTGAGCAGAGCGATGTATGTATTGAATTTACAATGATGGGGTTTTTAATTATTTCAAGGACTAAGATAGAATGGACTGGAAACAACAAACAAATGGGCGGTCGCTGGTGGTAAGCTGGGCAGGGCCGTTTAAGGTTTAGAGCAAGCTTGTGAAGCGGGGAATTCAGAAATGTTCGGGGAGAAATGCATGCATGTGCGAATCTAGTGTTACCTATTTAGGTACTTAATACTATCAAATAAATATTAAACAATGAATATTTTTCAAAAAATCAAAACCAATCCGCATATACTTATTAACTAGAGGTCCTAGGTAATATACAAATATGTTTTTTTTAGTCGTATGTATAAAGAATGTATGTATTATTTAATCACCTGAATATTATAATATTACGTGTAATAATTCCTAAATAAACAAAACAATTAGGTACTAAAATAAAAATAAATAAGCAATTTATACCAACCATTTATATAAATATCTTATTATAAATACTCTTACTATACAAGTATTTAATACAGAAAATAATAATAATAATTTATAATTAATACAACGTAATGTATTTTTTCTAGCTTTAAAAGGTGAAAATTTAATATACTAACTTTTCTAATTTATTTTCCTGGCAATAATATTATATTCTTAATAGAGAAATAGAGTTGATAAATTGTCTTTGGTGAACTGAACGATAACCGTAAATAATTATTAAATGTTTTTAATGTAGAAAACACCCACTTTCATTACTACATGGCATACGAATTAATATTTTTAAAGCAATTTCAATATTTGATAGTACTGTGTTTAAATATGCACAGTGCCAAAGCCAGGGATTTAATAAGTAGAGGGGGAGGTGGATTATCATATTAATAATCACATATTACATATACTTTCCATGTTGTAAGTGAGGGGTTGAAGTCCCCCCGTGTCTACGCCCTGAAGATGCACTATATTGTACACGCATAATTATTTAGGTATATAATTTCGTATTTACTAACTTGACGTATTTTATCGTGACAATGAAAACTGTTGTGTTATATAGTAGTGTATAGGGCGTTTTAAACCCGATTTAAACATTTAGTGGACCATCACTGATATCCATTAAATTGTATTAAATCATTAAATTGATACATTTTTCATACTACCCGACACGTTCAAGCTCTATGCGTACAGATTCCTTGGTCTTAATCATAAACACAAAATTGTTACAAATTTGACTTTAAACAACGAGTAGATAACGTCAATAATTATTGTAAAAAATTCTACTTCTAGGAAAATAAATATGGAATATTCTAAATATTTATATTTACTATTTATTGTGTAGAATTATTAATTAATATGCAAGTAAATATGATATACCCTCATGGGTGCATAGCCAACAGTTATCCATTATTGCATTAAAGTTTATTATAAATAGTTAGTTTTTTTACTATTATATAAGTGTGAATTGTGAAATGGTTATATTTTTAGGACATTATAACATAAGTATGAATCCAAAAAATACTTTATATTCGTTCTCAACAAATAAAAAATTGAGTTTTGAAAATGTTGAGATGGTTAAAATTTAAATTTAGGTATACATTTCAATATATTAGAAAATTACCTTTTAGTATGTATTAATTTATGCGCTAATTAAAGACGATTAAATCCTTTATAAGAAACATTACGAGTAATTCTGTCACTAAATGTTTTATATTTTTATATTAACAATATTAAATCTCAAGTAAGTAACATACTAACATGTGTGTTAGGTATATATACGAGTATATAGTACAATTTGGGTAACATATTTTGTATTGGTGATGTAAAAACATTGTTACAATTTAAGGCAACATGGGTAGTGAGTGTTAGTGAGTCACTAACACTCACTAATAGTGACTACTGGATAAATTCATGTCCCCCAACTCATGGGAATCCTATATGCGCCTCTGATATACTGTTTTATAAACCTAAACAATAATATTAGGATTGTCAACGGTCGTTATTATTATCGGTATGAATACACAAGTTATGTACAAAAGGTAAATATTATTCGGGCTGATTTAACTCGGATAACATAATATTATAACGAATAAACATATGTTGGTCACAATTCGGACTACACCTTTTCTGCAGTTTGGGAAGCACTTCAGTGTGCAGCTGTTTCAAATCTACCTACATTGTAATGGCCGATTCGATGCAGTGTCCGAAAAAAAGACGGAGATAATGCTGAGATACATCTTGTGTCTCGAAAAGGGATGGTATTATTTTAATAGTGTATCGGATGTGCGGCAGGGTAGTGGTGACGGCGGCCGGCGGCCGGCTTCGAGCAGTTGTTATTGTTAAAAATTGTGTCGTGGTGCGGCGATGCCAACATCAGGGTTTTTTGGTCGCATTCCTTACTAAATAATACATAAGGAGAGATGGACACATAATGTGTGTGTGTGAGAGAGAGAAAAAGAGAAAGAGAGAAAGAGTGAGAGGGAAAGAGAGAGAGATATTGTAGCGATGGTGCAGCTGACCGACGTTGTGCGACTTCTTGCGGTATACGGACGATGCCTACGCGGGGCGTTTTTTCGTTATATTCCTTTACACACACAAAGAGAGAAAAATACACTGTAATGTTATGATGGTTCAACAGGCCGAGTGTATACAATATACAAGACGTGTTCGGCAATAGAAGTAAATAATATAATAATACGAAGGGAGCGTACAATGCTGTATCGGTTATAATGTCAAGGTCGCATTTTGAGGAACCCGAAACCGAACAGAAACGATATTATTCATTGACGGGGAGGGGGGGGGAATAATATACGCTTACATTGAATCGAAATCAAAATATCAAAACTAACTCGTATAATTGTTAAAATCATTATAAAAACAAACATTTATTGAAACAACAATTGACTGTACAAAAAAAAATGTATATTGTACATAGGTATTACATATTATAGTATCTATACATACAAATATATATATATATTTTTTATTTTTTTTAATTATCGACTTTATGTTTTAAAACATTAGATCAGTGCATCTCAACCTTATACCTCTACATGCCTCCTTAATTGAGATCCATAGAATGGTGACACATTTGAAACGTTTCACAGTTAAAGAATTTGTGAAAAAGTAACAATTTTAAACCAGCTATATATAAATTATAAATGAGACTATCCGCACAATTGTTTTTCTTATTTGTGGTTGTTATACCTTAACGTCATAACGGCAGAATAATGCCATAATAATTAATATTATATTTATACTTTGAACATGTAAAATATAAAAAAACAATTTTTTGGCGAAACACATCACTGAGATATACCATATACGACATATCGGTTGAGAAGTGAGAACTTACTGCCTTAGATACTTCAAAGATACCTCAAAGAAGGCTTGTCTGATATAGTTAGTTTAAAAAAAGTTATAAAATCGAGTTATAAAATTGAGCGTGTTTTACCTTTTCGAGTATACGAATGCTTGCAGTGCCGGTGTCGCAGGTTTCTAATACCCCCAAATATTTTTACCGGGGGGGGGTAACATTATCCTAGGAAAACTTTACCGGGGGTAAAATTAACCTAGTATATTTTTACCGGGGGTAAAATAAACCTAGGATATTTATACCCCCGGTAAAATTGTATGGGAGGTAAAATTATCCTAGGTTAATTTTACCCCCCGGTAAAAATATACTAGGATATTATTACCCCCCAG
>NW_019104130.1:1907-95078 GCF_001856785.1 Myzus persicae | reverse complement strand
GGTAATAATATCCTAGTATATTTTTACCCCCCTGTCGAACCATTTTACCGGGGGAGGTAATAATATCCTAGTATATTTTTACTGGGGGTAAAATTAACCTAGTATATTTTTACCGGGGGTAAAATTAACCTAGGATAATTTTACCCCCCTTAAAATTTTACCGGGGGTATAAATATCCTAGGTTTATTTTACCCCCGGTAAAAATATACTAGGTAATTTTTACCGGGGGGTAAAATTAACCTAGGATATTTTTACCGGGGGGGGTAAAATTATCCGGGGGTAAAAATCGCCTGTTACACCGGAATAACAAAGAACATGGTTTTGACTACACACGATTGAGCTTGAAATTGGATGCGACGTTGTGAATTTGTTTATAATAAATCTCAGTTGTTTCATAATTATTTTTCATAAATACAAATACTAATACATTCATTCAGAAAGTATTTAAATACATTTACTCAAATGCTTTATAAGAATGCTATAATATAAAGAAATCTTATCATAATGTTAATGGTTACAATGGTTACATAGATTTACTGTTTTTACAACACCTCCATTTGACATCACATATTCACATCTACCAGCCCGCTGTCTGATGTGTCGAAATTCAAAATTTGTGTCCATTCACTAGGTACTAATAGAACACTCCTCCTTTTCAAACTTATAAGGCTAATTTTATTTACCATTAAAAAAATAAACATAAAATGTTAACACTTCGAAAAAAAGTCAGTAGATGATCACAACTATAAATAGTAAAATATAGGTTTAGACACATTATAGTATAGGTATATTCGTACATGTATGGGCATTTTCAATATAGATAATAATTTTGATCCAATATAAAAGTGTGATCTCAAATATAACCTATAATTTCTTAGTGATGTGAAGTTTGTCTGGTATCGGCAGTAATAGGCAAGTAATAAACCATCTACTATAGAAACGTACAAATCACCACCATCCGTATGAATACTAACATATAATATACTTAGCAACGTTGCTTAGAAGTAGATAAGAATAATATAGAGCACACAATCGTAATTCTAAAAAGGTACCGAGGAAAAGTGAACTGTGTTGTATCCGTCTTATAAGTGCGTTAAATTTGCTATGTTATACGTACTTGTACGACGGGACAACACATGAGGGTAAAACGTTCTCACTCGCAATTGTATCGCGCCCATAAAATCGATGGTACATAATACATATATTTAGATAATATATATGTGTATATATTTTTTTTAATTTTAAATTTTAAAATAGCACTTCAAGGGATTTGAAACGGACTGTTTTTTTTTTATATTAAATACATTTTATTCCAATGTACTACAGAATAGTGAATACACTAATCGATCTAATAAAGCGATGAGCGTAATTACTATGCATTTTGAAAACTAATTTGGATTCATCGTCTTATTTAGAATTATTTTTTTTAATAAAATTACTTTTTAAAAATATGACTAAAAATGTAGAGATGTTGTGTATCTCAAAACTAATCTGTTATCAGAAACTTATTATGATGTGATGGGTAAATAAAAAAATTGTTTCTAGGTAAAAAGTAAACATATTTGGACATTCAAATCGGTTCCTTTATTAAAATGAGTCACACATTGACATGCTCATCATAAATCTTATTAGAGACTAGAGATATCATGAGTAGAATAATAGGATAATTATTCACATGCCGGTCATATTATCAGCTATCCTTAAAAACTGACCTAAGTGAAAAATAGCCTAGTGGAAATTAACCTTGATTGAATAATATACCTATCACTTATGCATTGTTATTTAAATATTAATTATCCGACAACAACAATAAACCAAACATTTAGGCTTTAAACTATGATAGTCGTCTACGTAGGTACTATGGTGAAATGTTAAACTAAGTGCGTCAGTGCAGCATTCATAATATTTTAATTTATATTGTCACTTTCTCAGGACAGTGTAACCCGCAACTTGTAATTATAAAATATACAGTGCATTATATGACCAGAGAACATACAACCTCGTAGAAAATATAGTATTGTACATTTTTACCCGTAAAAAGTGATGAGTGATTATTTTCAGTATATTATTTTTGAGATATATTATGTATATTTTACTGGCAAAAATCGAAATCGGACAAATCTTAGGAATGCAAAACACGAACTGCCCACAATTCTTATGCAAAATGTCATCTTGTGGCTTTTTACCGGGCAAACCTAGCTTATGACCAACCTCATTTGTGTAAAACCGTATACAGATTTTTATCGCAAGGGCAAAATAAAAATGTAATAAAAATATAATGATATTAAGTACTCATTTAATAATGAACATGTAATAATTAGGGCTCGGATGTTTATGCACTTAAAACTACTGTAAAATGTATGCATTTATGCACTAAAAAATTACGAAATATGCTAACAAAATATTATAAAAATTATAAAATATGCATTTCTAGTCAATAAAAAGACCGAAATATTCACAAAAAAAGTATTGCAATTCATAAAACAAAAATATAATATTTTTATTACCCAGTAATTATTTCTATAAATAATTTTTTTTTACTGAAATTTAAAATATATTTTACAAATGTACATAGTGTTTTATTTACTTTAATTTATATTATTATTTATTATTTATTGCATTATTAGCGTTACACTGTGCTACTATGGTTTTTTTAATTTGCTCAAATTTGTAACTGCATCTGTTATTGGTAAGTTTTTGTAGCGTGAAAAACTTCGTTCTATATCAACTGATGTTATCGGAGCATATTTGAAAAATGCAAGATCCTCAACCTTCAAATCTTCTTCTATTCCTTCTATAGCAGGGATGGCCAACCCGCGGCCCGCCTTGGAAAGTTTTGCGGCCCGCGACATTTATCAAATATTTACAAAAAAAAAATTATTTTTGCGCCGATAGAATAGTCTGGAATGCCCGCGCAACGCGGTATCTGTATTATTAACAACGTAATCGCAATAAAAGTAATAATTCTAATCTAATCTGAAAATATATACGAGTAGACACCAGTTTATAGTAATATAGCAAATTGTATTGTTAAAATAAAACGTGTCTAATAACAGTCATTATCTGTCCGTTCGCTGTGACTGTTGTAGTGCGTTCAGTGTGGAAAAATATTGAAGTAGGTACGTACTTTTTTTATTATTTTATTATTTATTTTAAATATGAGTGGTGCAAAGAAAAGAAAAATAGTAGACGAAAATAGAAAGTACAGTTAGGAGTGGGAAGAAAAGTACTTCTTTATAATTCAAAACACAAAATTAATGTGTTTGATTTGCCGAGAAACAGTCGCTGTATTTAAAGAATATAACGTTAAAAGGCATTATGAAACTAAACATAATGATTATTTGAAATTTAGTAGTGAAGTGAAACAATCGAAGCTCAGGGAATTTATGTCACAATTAAAAACTCAACAAAAAATGTTTAGTTCAGCATTACAGCAACCATCTAATATCGTTAAAGCAAGTTATTCTGTCTCATTTTTGATTGCAAAAAAAATTAAAAAATTTTCAGATGGTGAATTTGTGAAAGAATGTTTGGAAGCTGTAGCAAAGGATATTTTACCGGATAAAAATAAACTATTTTCGAATATAAGTTTATCCCGACAAACAGTATGTCGTCGAATTAATGACATTAACTTATAGCTGCTTTTGAAAGTCGTTTCACTAATTTAGACAAATACAAGACAATATTTGAAATATATTCATCTCCTTTTCATACTGATGTCAATTCGGCCCCAGAATATCTTCAAATGGAACTCATTGACTTACAATGCAATAATGAATTAAAACACATTTTTGAAACATCAAAATCAAAAATAGATTTTTATAATATTAACATCACAAAAGAAAATTTTCCCAATTTGAGAAATCTGGCACAAAAAGTTGTGAGTGCTTTTGGATCGACTTACACTTGTGAATCGTTTTTTTCAAAAATGAAATTCGCCAAAGATAAATCACGCTCAAACTTGACGGATGAAAACCTGCAACATCAATTACGGTGTGCAAATACAAGCATCTCTATTGATTTAAAAAAGCTTAGTGAACGAGTTGAGAAACAAAGATCTCACTAAATAGTATAGTAATGTTAACTCCATTTTTTTTGTATTAAATACTTTTTATTATTACTTTTATATATTTTAATTTGTTTTAAATACTTTTATAATTTTATAGGTGGCCTAATTCTGAATAAAAAAAAAATATGTGTATTATATTAATATTTTGGCTGATGACCTTTTTTTTTTTTTGGCAACCCTAATGTGGCCCGCAGGATTGTTATGTATTTACAAAGTGGCCCGCAAAATCATTTGGGTTGGCCATCCCTGTTCTATAGTATCAACTTCACCGGAATGTATTTTTGAAAATTGTACCAAAGTTTTAAATCCTTTATTTTTTTTCTATTACGTTTCTGAAATTTGTCGTAAATTTCTTTTCCTACTTTTCCATTAGCCATTTTGAGGGTTTCTCTTGTGTTATTGACAACTTCAATTGATTCGAATAAAGTCAGTCCTGATGGTTCTAATTTAATTATGTTGACTGGTAAAATTTTGTAGTTCGTTAATTTAAATTGTTTTTTAAAAAAAATGTAATAAAATAAGCAATTTTGTTTTTAAAATCCCAAAATATGCAATTAAAATACAAAACCATGAAATATGTAAAAATATGCAAAGTAAAAATAGTATTATTTGATTCAGTAGAATATGAATAAAATTTGTATCCAGGTTAGCATTAAATTGGACAAATAGAAATGAAAAATGCAATTTCATAAACATCCGAGCCCTAGTAATAATATTAGGTGCTCACCGATTGTGAGTATGTAAGTATTTACGTATTTAGTATAGTATTTAGGTCAGTATATGGTTTTGCCCAAATGACATTGGTCATAACTAGTGGTCAAAATCCAAAATATGATATTTTGCGCAAGAATTGAGGGCAGTTCGCGTTTTGCCCAGGCATTTCTGAGATTTTCCCGATTTCGATTTTTGCCTGTAACATATACATATACGGCCATACGGGTATCTTTAGTATCTAGACACCAACTGTTTTTTTACCTTATTAGAAGCCAATATAGGTTAGGTTTTACAAATTTATCATTGATTCAAATTTATAAATATTAAATACTACCATGGTGAAAATATATTAGAATATTATGTTCATTTTGTCATGACTAGGTACTACCAGGGTTAGGCAGTATCTTAGATACAATTGTATCTTGTACCTTATATCTCGATACAATTATATGAAGTATCGAGTATCTTGTATCTCGATACATTTTCAGTCAATATATCGAGTATTTCATAAAATAATTTAATCGAAAGATACTCGGTACATTAATGTGATACTTTGAAAAATTAATTGTAACGATTATTTTCACTCATCTACCTAGTACATGTCAACCACGACTGTTTGACTATGATTTAGCATAATATGCGTAATGTATATCCAAATTTAGATTTATGAACACCATAATTTAATTGCAGTGCTAATTAATTTTAAATTATCAACAATTCTAGTTTTGACTATCATAGTTAATTTTATTTTGAGAATACAAAACCAAATAAGCGGTTACAGGTGATTTTTTAAAGCTATAGCTTACAACTTTTAGAAAATTATTTTTGAACCCATTAGCCATATTTTCTTATATCTGTGGACTGTGACGTATGCCCGTTAATCGGGACCATACGTCTTTACTGTAGGTACCTGCTATATGGCTATAAAACATTTATAATTATAACATATGCAGTGCCCGCGCTAAGTATTGCGGGGGCCCTGGACAAGGTATAAGCCATTAGGCACCCCAAGGAAGGGAAAATTCTAGCTTTTCTTAAATCAGGATTAAAAAAAAGTATTGTTTTTCTTGGAATTTTAAACATTAAAAATAATAATATTAGGGTATTCTTATCTTTTTTTTTTATTATGACGTGTTAACACAAAATTATTTACAAATAATAAAATAATAACTAATTAGGTACATACAACAACAATATTAAACAATTGAAGACTGAAGTAAGAACATATGAATTTTAGTACCTAATCAAATAAATATTTTAAGAATATAGCTCTTGCCCCTTCTATAATACTGTTATACGGACATACAGCAATACGCGAAAAGCCTTTTCAAATAAAGAACAGAGAAAACAATAACTATAGAGATAATAAATATTTATTGTAGGGGTCCTATCCGACGGGTATCGTCAAAATATTACTCTTTCATCGTATCGATAACGATTTACTTTGTAGTTAAAATTAGGCTAGATTTAGATATCGTTTTCCAAATAACAGGTGATATTAATATAATACATATTGTGTGATGTGTAGTATAGAATAATACATTTATAGATTCATAATTTGTTAATCTAATCATGTAAAATGTCACTGTGTCTTACAGTATTAAGATTATGATTAAAAATCAAGGGGCCCTGGACATTATATATGTCCTATTTGTCCTCTCCTAGCACTGGCACAGAACATATTATGTATAACCTACTAAAATTATTGATTTAAAATATGATTATAATTCAATACCAAGTGACTGGTTTAATGATTAGTAGTATTATAGACTATAGTATTAAAACAATCAGTATTCACTGTTTATTTTATCAATATAATTTATATAATACTAGTTTAATAATTAAGTTATTACTTAATGCCTATGTAGTTTATGACCATTTAAATAATTATGTACATAATTAATTGTGCTGCAGAATATAACGATTGAGTTATTAAATGTTGTGGTCTATATTAACTAATTAATATACAAATACCTAATTGTGTATAGATATAATTTTTAAAAAAACCTGTGACTAATTTTATTTCGAGTATTCAGGATCTTAAATACTTAAAATACATAAGTATAATACATATGTATAAGTATCGAGTATGGAGTATCTAAATACTGAAGATGTAAGTATCGAGTGTTTAGTATCTTGATACTCCAAATCCAAGTATCCTAGTATCTACTAGTATTGCAATACTGATTTTTGAGTATCTTGCCCATCCCTGCAGGTAATAGGTATACTGGCTGTACAAATTAGCAATATTTTTAATAGGCTATATTGCTATAAGATAACATACTCGATGAAATAAAAAGGATATTATTTTATATTTCCTTTTGTTTTGAAAATTGTCAAGTGTAATATTAATCCATAACCATTTTGTACTAAGCAGTAATTATTAACGAATAATTTATATTGCACACCGAATTAATATTTATAGAGTTTGTATCTCTTTACATCTAAGTACTCGAAAATATTGTTTTTAAATACACTTGAAGATCATTTTTCGAATCATTGAATTTTTTTATACCAGTAAAGGATAATCCTGAGACAATGCAAACTAAAAATAAAAAATAAAAACTACTTGATAACACTATTCCTATTTTCAATAGTTGTTAGTTCTAATATGAGGTCACGGTTAGATATTTATTAGGCATTATATATACTGTGTAGAACACAACTAGAAGCGTTCATTTTAATTTAAATCGTACACCTCAATATAGTTGATAAATAATAATAATTTATGACAAATTTACATTTACAATTAGGTACCCAATAATTATTACTTTTTTTCTATTTTTGCTATGTCCCTTGTTGTTTGATAATTTAATGTAATACAACTTGTCAATAAGACTATTGCTGACACATTCTTGGTGCTATGAAAAAGGTTGGATAATTTGTTTTACATATTAATCTTATGGTAAGATGAATTTAGAAAAGTAAAGGATGGTTCGGACTTCGGACACCAGATATGCTTTAAAAAAGAAATTTTTATTGAGCAAAAATAAAGAAGCTTTTTCAATGTGTTATCAATAAAACTACTAAAAAAAACATTATGTATTGACGGTATGCCTAATATGTTTTTTATTCTAAAAAAGCGTATTTTGTATTTTAAAATAATGCCATGTGAAACGCCATGAAAAACGCCATATGAATATATGTTTGTAGTTAGAACTTCAGAAGAAATCGTTTTAAAAATATCATTCTCCACATTAATTTATTATTAATCTTATTTTCTATGTTTATGATAGTTAGGTAATTTAACCTATATTGTAACATGGTTATCATTACGCACCTGGATTGTACGGTTTACCAGTAAAATACCGCACATCTAGTAAGGGTTAAAATCACACAAAATTTTTATTTTATGGCTAATTTGTTATTAACATTAAAATCTTTTATAAAGTTTACTAATAAGTTCAGAAAAATAATTACATTTTGTTTAAAATTTTTGATATTCTAACGACCCAAAATGAAAAAAATTACTCAAATCTTATAATATGTAATTAGTGTGATAAGTATTAGTTAAAAGTGATTTGTTTTAAATTTGTTTTATTAAATAAATATAAATAATAAATGGTACCTACATTACGCCCAACATAAAATGAATTATAATATGTGCAGTTGTTGGATACAACAGCTTAAAAACGATTTGCAATTTTAACATATTATCTACCTACTAAAAATGTGCGGATTTGGTTTTTACGATTTAAAGTGTAACATACTTATCAAATATATATTTCAATCGAAAAACGTAACTATTAAATTAATATTATATATTTTTAAATGCGATATGGTGATATTGTGTACAATATAAATTTCTTATCCCGTGTAACTTTAAAGAAAACACCAGTATTTGTATTAATCTACTTCTATGTGTTATTTTAATTCACTGTGGACAATTACAAAACAAATAATACAACACTTCAATAATTCAAGTTTAAAAAAGGCATTAATTTAGAATTTTTAAGTTAATAATTCTTTAAACAAATATATTAATCTTGTTTTCGACGAATAGTATTATAATAAATTAGTCTTTTAGCTTATGATTATGTATACAAAATAATTCAAGATTCTGACGTATTTCGTGAACACTATACATTTAAATCCTTATACAAAATTAATGTGGCTTAACGCAAATTTGAACAAAACATTCGGAATACATACACTTAATAAAAAAGAGGGCCCTAACGTTAATCTTCCTCTGACTCCAATAATAACCAGAACCGTCGAAAACGTGATATATGTCCTCCCCAGCTCATTCTAAGATATTTTGTATACAAATGTAATAGTAATGTATTTTAGAAATTGTAAAATGTAATGTGTTTCTTCAGTAATCTCAATAACCCTAATAGTTGAGCCGTATTTTTAAATAAAAAAAAACGGAGAAAAATGTCTACAACCGAAAAAAACTATAATGATTAGGGCTGTGAATTTGTAGGAAAGTGCATTGTTTTTGGTGATTGTGAAACGTAGCCTTGTAAGTACATATTAATCTGAGTTATGTAACAACGAATCCATTTATGCAACTTTTATTTTGCATTTTTCGACATTTTTAGTTGTTTAGGTCATTTTTGTGCATTTTTAGATCATATTTTCCTTTTTTTGGATCAATTGACAGAAAAAATGTTTTAAAAAAAATTGTTTTAGTACACGGGCTGTATATATTTCGATAAAATAAGGCAATTACTGCCTATTTGCTAGATAACTACATAAGTTATTTATTTCTAAAATATTTGAAAAATGTTTCAGGTGAATAGCATTAAGTATAGAAAATTCAAATTCAACCAAAATTTTATTTTTTTTTTTTTTTATTAAATAAACACTTTTTTATGCATGGAATGTACTATTGTATAATATCCTGTAGCTTTAATATTAATATAAATATAAAAATTAAATTAAAAACCATTTTAAATGAATTTATACTATATATTTTGCCAGTTTATTGCATTTTTTTGACATTTTTAAGGTTCTTAAGTGCATTAAATTCACAGTGCTAATAATTATCGTTATACACTATAAAAATTAAAAAAATTCTTTAAATAGTTAACCTCTTTATTGTACAGTAAATATCGAGTGTATATCATCATTGAGTAGGTCTAAATGAAATAATGCTAATGTAGTTCAACCCCATGTTCAACTCTTCATGTTAATGATAAAACCCGAAAAAGGGGACTGTCACCATTTCTACCAATTAATATGAAGAAAATAGATATTGGTCTTTAGTCAAACGTTGGTATCTATGTGTATTAATGTGTCCAATAGTCAATAACGATCATTATTGTGTACAAATTCCAAGATGGCCTTAAATTCTGTGGAAGGGGGGGGCGTATACATTTTGGGGGTCTCAGCCAACTAACTATGCCTATGATTATACTGATATTCGTGTTGTTGATTGACCTATTACTTATCAAAACTATTAGTTATTGTACAATAAAAACTTAGCTCTACCCAACAAAAGATTATAAAATATTAATGTCGGTTTAAACTTTTTTAAGTTATCTATATAAAAACATGATTTCCAAGAGCTCGTAGGACCGGTCCTAACAGCAAATAAATTAATTGTTGTTGTACAGAATAATAATGAAGCGGTTCTAAGAACAAAACAATACTTACAAACATATACTTAGATTTAACTAAATTAACACATAAGAAAAACAATCATTAGGTTCATCATATTTTAATTTTTTTATTTCAATATTAGACGATAACAATATGCATAGATTTGTTGTTTTTGAAATTGTTGTGTTATGGGTAAGCATATGTAAGAGATTCCCAAAACAACATTTACATAATATTGTACCTATACAGTCTATTCATATTATTATTATGTAACAATAAAAAAGAATAGTTTAGATGCTAATCAGTGACCATTATTAACCACAGTTATACATTTCGACATTTTTTTACTAGGTTATTTCATAAAACAAAAAAACATAATTAGGTAATATTAAACCACCAGAATATAGCAAGACTCGTGCGGCGCAGTATAATAAAATTATTACAAAAATAAAAACAACTTCAAGCTTAGGTACATTGGTCGATGATAAAAAAAAGTATTATTATTATTGTTATTTAACTGGTATGTGTTAAGGAATCCGAGTTTTCAGCATGGAAGACAGAGTGGCGTATTCCTTAGGCTGCAGACTCGGCGATTTTTTTAACGACAAGTGCGAGTAAGTCATATTATTAGATGGCATCACGGTGTTCGCGCTCCTCGACCGCTTCGATTTCGACAAATTGAACGGTGAGTTCTCTCGGGACAATATATGCTGTTTGGCATATAGTGCTATCCCGATTTCCTTGTGTCCAGCTTCCATGGCAATACTAAGTGCCGTACTTCCGTCCTGCAAAAAATAAATAAATAAGTAAATAAAAAAAGTATACCTATGTATAAGAGACTTGATGTTATAACTCATTTCTGTTCGCCGCAGAATTTTCGTTTTACAAAATAACAAATATTTGTGAAAGAAGAAGGTAATTAAAATATATTTCATGTTCAATATTTACGTTATCTGCGATGGACACATCACATTCCGGACAAGCCAACAGTATATTGACGATGTCCTGAAGACCGTGTTCGGCCGCGCACATTAAGGCAGTACTCCCGTCTTCGTCCTGCATGTTGAGATTGGCTCCGCACTCCAGAAGTAATTTCACCACTTCTGATTTACCGTGCGAAACTGCCAACATTAGTGTAGTCTGACCATGCTGCAAGTGAAAAAAATAAAATCAAGTTAAATTTCGTTCGTTTCGTAGTTAATTTTAGAGTGAATTATCTATTTTCAAACCTATAAGTCATGAATAGTTATGAGACTTTTTCGTTTGTATTGTTTTACACACTATTATAAATAGTTTCTAAATTAAAAATCGAACAAATACATCCTAAAGAACACGAACAATGAAATAAATCTTTGAATTTGAAAATAAGTCACTATCAATATTAATAAAACGAAATTGAACTAAACTGCTTAATGGGACTGTAACATTTTAAGGAGTAATATTTAGGCAATTCATCTGACAAGTACATTAGGTAATTATTGAATACAGAGTTACTCATAGGTCAAAAGTTTTTTTAAGTTTACCTAGTTTACGTTTTAGGTTCAAAATTGTATAATAAAACTTAAAATAACGTTTTTCTTCTAACAATTTTAGTTATTTCTTGCATGGTTCATAAAATATTATTCGTAATGACAAGAAACTTTTGGTCATAATGTAAATTATTATTTATTTATTTCTGTACGCAATACAAAATATTAAAACTAATTTTAAGATATTTTTAAAATACATTATATTCACGCCATTTGACAATGACTTTAAGTTTTAAGTTATATAATATAAGTTGTACTCGACGTTTTTAGCAAAAAGATAGTAGGTAGTTCAATACATCAAATCAAAAACATACTCATAATTATCTTAATAATATATTTAACGACTATGTACTAACTATTCTTAGAAATAAATTGATCCATCACATGTTTCTTTCGATCTGAATCGTTTTTGAAATGTTTTGCAATGACTATTAACGTATGACGAGGTTAGTCGCATACGAATAATCAATAAGTTTAAAATTTTATAATTTTTCAACAACAAAATAATTTAAAAATTTGAACTTAAAATGCTTATAAAAAAAGGTGGTAATGCATCTATAATATTTATCAACTGCTATTATAACAAGTTATAATTAATCGTATATGTAATAAATTGTATGTGCAATAAGTGATCATTAGTGATTTTGGCCTCCACACAAGTGTGAAACTCAGTGATGCGTATATACCTTCTTATATTAATAAAAAAATTTTTTGAATGCTCTCCCATAAGTCGATAACGCATATTATTAATTTTTTTTCCAATTTATTGTATTAATCTTTTGCTTATAGTATTTTTTGTTGTAACTAATCAATTCATCTGATAACATTTCTGAAAACATTACTTCAAAGCGGTTTTATTAAATTCTTAAATTAATTTTTTCACTTCAATATTATCAAAATTTAAATTTTATTTTATTTGGAAAAATGAAGATTATGAGTTTAATTTCAAAAAAGTGGGAAAATAATTTTTAAATAGATATTCATTATGACCGATTCAAAAAGTTTTACCTGATTACTAAAATGGTCAGTACAATAGGTATAACTGTATCAGATAGGTCTATTTGAGTAGAAAACACTGATGTATAAAATCCCCTTAACAGCCATTACTCAAAGGAGTTACCTTTAATAGTATAAGATTTCAACTGACGAAGGTTTTACTTTGTGCTTGATTATCTCGTATGCGCGTTTTGAAATACTTACTTTTTTAGCCTGCAAGTTGACATCGCCACATTTGAACAGTCTCGTGATGATTTTCATCTCGTCGTCGTTTTTTATGTCAGCCAACGAGACGAGCATGACACTTGAATAACCCGCGTCATTAGTCAAGTTGACATTGCAAACGCCCGTATCCAGTATGGTAGACACGACGTCGAAATTTCCGTGGGAAATCGAATAATGCAGTACGGTGTTGCCCTGATAAAACGAAAATAGTCCAATAAACTTCATGGATAAGGTTTAGACACAAGCATACAGCATAAATATTGTGTATAGTGTAGTATATCATATTATTACGTGTCTATATGAATCCAGAGCGCTGAAAAACCCGAAACGCTTAGTATTTGGGATAATATTATTGAAGTATGTATAAAAAAAATAATAACAATCAAAATATTATGCTAAAATATGCAAACTACAATTTTTTTTTAACATACATTTTTCCAAACGCAAATAAAAACTAATTGGTGAAGCAGTTCACGTCACCGCGTCGTGACTCTCGATCGACAGCGATAACAGTTGTACACCGATGTTTATGTTTTTATTGTTCGTATAAAACGTAGAAATAATATCTATATTTATTAGAAGCATGTTAACATTTCACAAACTTTATTGAACTGGAAATAATTATCTCTACATCGGTTTCATTTGCATATTGCTGTCGGTCATTACGGTTTATTTCTAAGAACCGTAAGAATAAGAGAAAAATTCAAAAACCAATTTTATCCGATGTGAAATTTTATAATACGTTATTTTTGTGTTTTTGGGGTCCTCAAGGTAAATCTATAGAAGTATCTGAATTCTTAAATGTTATTTATACAAATTATAATCTAAACTAGCTCTATGAAATAATTTACATTGTTAAATGCTCGCATGCATTACTTTACAGTATTGGTACAAAATGCTCAAAAATCAATTATAGGTACTAAAGTATTTTGAGAAAATACGAGTAGCACTATATGTCTATATATACGACGTAATAATGTAATACAACTATTCAAACACCTATATTGTGTAAAAATCTATACAGCAGTACAGCACATGTATATATATATTATAATTAGGTAGGACTATAAATTTGAAGTCCTAAAGACTAAAAATACTTAAAATATATTGATATATCGCGCACAGTTTTTAATAGGCTCTGGCCTTCAATATAATATTATAGACTTCATTAGAAAAGAAATTGAATTAAAAATGTAAAAAAATAACAATTTTAGTTTATTCACTCAAGTTGTAAATAAACACAGTAATGAAATGTTTTAATAACCTAATGTGGTGATTTGAGTTTGATCTTAACATATTCTATTAAAAAAGTAAAAATAAATTTCTTAAGGCATATGATATAAATTATAAATCTATATCTGCAGAAAAAAAATTAGCAATTGTATTTTGAATAAAAAATAATTTTATCTATTTAAAAATGTCTAATAGAAAATAGTGTTATAAGAGAAAATAGTATCATAACAATAAGTCAATATGTTATAATATACCTAAAATCTAATTGGTAAGAAATACATCTTAAGGCACATAAAAACAGCAGCCAAAATGATATCTAATAAAAAATTATTATATTATGTACCTACTTATGTCTCAGATATGCAAAATACATTTTTTTTATTCAGAACAGTCACGCGAGAATCATGATTTAATTGGATTAGATTCTTAAATAGATATCATGTGATACTGGGATTTCTGAACAAAATTGATCGATAGATATAAAAAAAAAATCATTAAAGTCACATCACCATTTATAATCTATATACTCGTATCACTGTCTTATTCTCGATCGCCGCCCGGCAGTTACATATATATCATCTATTAAATCTCGATCAATTGGTACGATTTCTCAGTCTGTAAGTCTAGATAATAATATCACAATAATATAATATGTTTACCGCAGCATCTGTCATGTTGATTATGAATTCCAGCAAAACCGGTGAATATGAAGTGAACCAGTTGACATAGTTCTTTACGAGGTGGCCGCCGCAATTGCTCGAGCTCGTCACCTGTAAGAAATTTTTTTTCTTCAAATTATGAAAAATTTTACAATCAGATGGCTCATTCAAACCTTGAACCATTCTTCTCGGACAATGTCGATGGCTTGTTTCAATTGGGTCCTGGGCAATAACGTGGCTGACGTTTTCTTCAGAGAATCGTTGAGTACTTTCAGCGCGGCTTTCATTTCTTTGCTAGGATTATCTCTGTATAATAATATATTCAATACAATTTAAATTTAAATCACATGGTTGGGAAATCATAATATATCTGTATAAGTATATATGTACAAATTTGAAGGGTACTTGTATATTATATAAGTCATTTTTATATGATGGCATTTTCTTAGGTTTTAGAAAGCATCAGATTCCCCTACTTACAAATAATAAAGGTATTTTTAGCATGAACAAAACAATTATGAATATAAAAAAATGCTCAGTCATTTAAACCATAATTTAATCTATAGTCTTAATAAAATATATTGAAGAATAAACAATACATTTTATTAATTTACTGGTTAAATTAACAAATATAAGTATGGGGCAACAATATATGTAATAAAAGTATTTTGTGAACTTAATAAAACATTTTGTAGGGTAATATTTAAGTTAACAAAACGATGGTTGATTCTAATAAATCTTTGACCAATTAATTCATTATTTTACCTTAATATAGGGTGACCATAAAAATAAAATAAAAATACGGGACACTTTAGTTACCTAACTAAAAAAAAAAAAAGGAAATTCTAATTTTAACTAAATATATTAATATAAAAAAACAAATTAAATGTATGTTGTATAATAGTTTTTAAATACAAATAAAATATTAATAAGTATAATATGTACACAAAAGTCCAAAAAAAAATTATTTTGATGATGATGGCACGTAAATTTCTTAATTTAGAAATAATTTTTAAAAACAAATTAGGTAGTTTGGTATACTGAATTTTAAATAAGCTTAATAAACTTCACGCTACTACGTCACTACGACTACGACTACACTGAATGTCATCGTGAAGACGTGAACTCGACATTCACGTATAAATATTAATAACAAATTATATTTATAATTTTACATAGATATTATAAAATAAAAATAGACATTATATATGACAACAAACTGGTTGTGGCGGATGGAATTGTACTTATTTAGTAGACGACGTCACACATCAATATAATAATATTAATAACATTTTGTAGGTTTAACGTTGTCGATAATAATGTGACATTATTAGTTCTCTATTTTCAAACCCAAAGCAATTATAATAATTTATTGTCAAGACAAGAATTTAAAAATAATGCTGATAAGTATAGATTAGATGTTCTATTGAATATTGTGATACAAAAATATCGTAGAATAAAAAAAAAAATAAAAAAATAATAAATTAACAATAGAGAGAAAAACGGGATTAATACGGGACCTACTTGAGAATACGGGACAAAATGCGTCCCGTATAACTTTTGTCGGGACAACGGGACACAAAGTGGAAAAACGGGACAATCCCGTATAATACGGGACGTATGGTCACCCTACCTTAATACAAATATCGTAGAATCAATAAAATTTTTACTAGTTTATTATTTAAATTAACAAACGTTGTACTGCTAAATCATTTAAAATTTTATTAAAGCTATATTAATGAAACTTATTGTTGAATTGACCCACAGTTTTATTGAAAACACTAGTATATTTCGTTGTGTGACACATTTTTGATATTTATTATTGTTGCCAGTACTCGTGATTTAAGTACATTCGGTACGCGAAAAATAGGACTAAAATTAAACGATACAAAAACTTTCATAGACTAAATTATATTTGTGTAAATAATTTTAAACTGTTAGTAAAATGATCGGAAACCCCTGATTTTTCAATTAAAACCCGTCCGGGTCTTCCGTGTTAAATTTGCCTTCCAACATAAATAACTAATTTTCATTTGTATCATACTCTGATGGTTGGACTTGGGACGAACAAAATATTAATATGTTAGTGAAATAATAATAAATGTGAGCGTCTAAAAAAATTGAATTAGTTCCATTTGATTCAGTTTATGATACGGCACTTAAACCATTTTCTCTGCAGAAGGCAAACATATGCAATTAAAATTAAATATTGACATTCTTTTCTTACCAAATCATTCATACGAATAATACTCATTATTTTGTTGAGTCGCTTTTATAATAAAAAATGTGATTTACCACACCGTGATATAAATCAATATATCACATATTATACATGATACATAATATTTATTACACCTATTGTATTACTTGAGTATTAATATCTTGCAATATTATGGTCTATAAAAAAATGACTAATTACTTGTACAATTCGTCCCGGATGGGTTCGAAATTCATATCTGACTCTGGAAGTCCATTTTGATGTTCTGGTGTCGACGACATTGATTCTTTAGCTCTGTTAAAAAACGTAAAATATGTTAATATTAAAATTATTTTCAAGCGGTTATACAGCGATATATTATCAGCATTCAAAATAAAATAACAACAACAGATATCATGTTTCAGGTGGAATAAGTTAAAAATTAGAAACAATCTTTTGTAGTGTGCGGATTTTTTCTTATCAACATATTTACACATGTACCTACGTGTTTAGGCATTACAATATATTATGTAGGTATAGCTTTCATATTTGTTTTCTGGTGTTCATATTACATTTTCAGTTAAGGTTTTGATTTATACACACATGTTATAAATTTGGTTTATCCTCGTAAATAATAAGCTTGAACGACGTGCCGGGAAAATAAAACATTTCGTATTACTCCTTGAACTGAAAAAGGTACCTACCTACTATTTTATATTATTATCAATGGTTGTAAAATGTGAAACTATACCTACGTATTCGCAAATAAGTACATTTTTACGAATATGACAAATCATTCTGACATTAAAAACTCAAATTTAAACGTTTAAAAATGTAAAGTATACACTTGTAATGTTTTAGATCAACAAAAAAGTGTAAAATACTCGTAATAAGTTTAATTTATACATTTTAGAAACTACACACGTCACACAAGTACATAACAAACAAGGAAAAATTATTCCACAGGTGACACATGAATGATTTGTGTGAGCTTATTGGTGAACTGACCAGACAAAAGAAAAGAAAATTTAAAAAAATCAATCAATCCAAATAAAATTATATGAAATAAACTTATGCCTAGAAATTGTTCAAAAATGAAGATAGATACACTACATTTCATCATCCAACCCCTTAGATTATGCACAATCTAATTCAACATTTGATAGTGGTCAAACTTCTTGAGTATTATTCTAAATTTTTAAAAATAGAGTATTTTTTTAAATTAGTAAATTAATATTGTATTATAATATGGTGTGTATTTGTATAATATTCAACGAGTAATTATATAATGAGACCTATTCAGTATATAACATACTATAATATTGCCTGCATACACGACAAAAGATATTATTACAAAAAACTATAATGTAGAATTTTTCCGTGTTAATGCCATCTTTGTAAATACAGAACAACATCATTTATATTGTATTTTGTAATAATCGGTTCAATAAACAACACTCTTTTTCCTCTCTTGGGTTACCTACTACAGATACATAGTATAATAATTGTTCTGTGACGCACACGTATCATGCATTCATATTTCATACCATATGTAGAAATGGATAAATACACTTCATAAACTTTCGAAATATTAGGAAACTACTATGCAAACAGCATAATGTGCCATGTTCTTTAGTAATTATTTTTATTGATATTAATTACTATTTTATTACACGGGAAATATGATCGGTAAAATATGAGAGAAAACATTGGTTCTCGTCTGAATTTTGTTTTACAACATAATCATCTTTGGTGGCCTAACATCTCTGTGAAAACGTCCTCTAGTAAACTTCGAGTTATATTGTCGCATATAATAAATACCGTATGAAACATAAAAAATGACCCCGATTCTGCAGTTCTATGGATATTTTTACGGATGTATTAAACGGGTACAGCCAATTTAAATTTATTTTACGACACCGACAGCGAGTAGGTACTTAAAAAAGGTAAGGCCCATAGCGGTCGTTGTAGTATAAAGAATATGGCCACATTAGCATTGTGAATCGGGCTATGGCCCAATATATTTTCCATCCTACGAATTTAGTAGACTAACAAAAGATTTAAATAGTTCATAATTTATATAATAATTTTACCATGTATGTAAATGGCAATGCACGATTTGACAAATCATATATTATTAGGTATATTGTTTGCTAACATACGTTATAATGTTTGTAAACATTTATCTGTTGTATGAAACCCTAACAATAGGTATTTCGAACATAACTCATAAATTATAAGTATTAAACAGCGTTAGTGCAACGAGATTAGTCGTACTAATTAAATTAATAAAATCGATTTAATAAAACGTTTATGGATCCAAATGGAAGTTACGAAAATTATGTGTTTGAGCGATGCTTTAAATACCACAAATCACAATAAACTTGTCTTAATTGAGATTTACATTGAAAAAATGTTAGCTGATAAGTACCTATGTCCTATAATATTACTTTGTTTTGTTATATGACCAAAATATTGTTTAACTAGAAATTGTGCTAGAAAATAAAAGTTCCTAAATAATACCTAAGTATTTTTAAATCGTTTTAAAATAATAATAATGCTTGTACTGACTGTATTATTTAATTTCAAAGCGAGAGTATTTTAAATCTTAATATTTTCCATATGACCATATCCATACATAACATTTGAAATCCGTGAAAATTTATATCATACCTTAAATACTAACGAATATGTTTTGTTAAAAATTAAAACCAGTTAACATAATATTTAAACCGCAATACAATAATAATATGAAGATTACAATTTAAAATCTAGGTTTAAATCTTTATGAAAACCAAACTATTAAAGATTTCACCGAACATAATATAAAAAACTATTTATAGATATACTTAGGTCTGATACGATGATAATTAGATAAAAATGAAATTATTTTAAGAGTCCTTAAACAAATTTATTGTGAATAAATAGTTATGACTAGTTCGCTCGATTTATTTTAAATAGGTATCACATATCATTTATTATGTAGGTACCTAATAGTGTACCTAATGACTAGTTAGATTAACTAAAATATAGCATATTATACTCTGTTATAGTGTAATCAAACATATAATATCAACTGGATAACAACCATACAAGACTTAAAAACATTTTAATAATAAAAGTTTAGAACATTTAGGTGCATTGAGTTGTTTATTTTCATAAAGATAGGTACACCGTAATAAGAGATATGTAATTTTGACACATATAATGCACTCGTACTCCGGCCAGTGGTAGATGTAGAAATTTCTCACGGGGGGGGGGGATATAACGCATTATGAACTATGAACATAATATATAATATATATGTTTGTACAATACGAACTCGAGATGTTAGTATGTTTCATTAGTTGGTAATTATATCACTAGGTATTCACTGTTATGAAACATAATAATATTAGCAGTAGGAACATTTATTATTTTTATACGTGTATGAGGAAATATACAAACTTCGACAAACCCTATTTATCGCCAGAATAATGTCACCATATAAAATTATTTGTATGTACTTCGGCTAATTTAAATATTTACAATTAAGATGCGCAGAATAAAAATGTGCTTTTCTGGTTCTTTTCTTTCGTATGTCCTACTTCTTTCTGTGACGTTTATATTTTTGAGCTCGTTTTAAATGTCAGCGATTGGTAAGCATAATATACATTGAGACATTCAAAGAAAAAAAAATTAGCAAGTGGGATTTACTACTATAATATTTGAAAAATAACTTGTACTAAACACGAAACAGTGATTAAAGAAATAAAACATTCAATTAGGTAGATCAGGTATTTCTTCCACACTCAAACGAAGTATACTTGAATCATTAAATGTAAAATAAACATGAATAAATTAATATTGCGGACTGTATAATAAAATTCATAAAAAAATCCGTATGAAATAAAAAAATAATAACTAACAGTTTAAAAAGTAATTTTTGCAATGGGATTTAATTTATTTTCATATCCAGACACACAAACGAATAAAAAAAAACGGAGAATTCGCTCTACTGTATAATAATATAAATATTATACATAGGTAAGTAAGTTTCGAGTGTAGGTACCTCGTATTGAGTAGGTCACTGAAATGGATGAGTTAAACTTGAATTTAATGATAATTCGTTGTATATGAAATATTTTTGCAGTAGGCAACAACACGTATGATGGTAAATGGAGCCTATTGAACTTCTATTATATTATTTGTCAAAAGGAAATTTGATAATTTTAATCGCTTCGATACTGTCGGAAACGTCTTACCGAGTGGTAATTTTTTATTTTTATTATTTCCAATATTTACTTAATATTTTTACGATCCGGAACCTTTAAATCTTAATTCTAACTAACCGGAACGGACGCAAAAGCTAATATTACGAACCGGAACGCTGTTCTGGTGCGTTCCGGTCCATATCGAACACTGAAGTAAAATTGAAACAAATAATAGTAATAAGCTATAAATACGACGTTTCATATTACGATATTTATCACTCGATCATTATACTATACAAATGTATAGTATGTAGGTATAGGAAGTTAATAATATAATAATATCATCAAAATGTATTGTACAAATATAATACCAGCTAATTATTATTCACGTGATTTGTTAGTTGTGTACAGTCTAAACAAGGTGTTCAAAATATATATCAATTAATGAACTTTCAATGTTGTTCGGAATCTGTAATAAAGTTTTAAGGCGGATATAACACGAGAAAAACCTCGTCAAGGCGATGTACTAGGTATATTTTATGATTATGACATTTCACATTTTATAGGGCGATTTTTCTTACATCTATAGCAATCTAGGAAAGCAAAATTTTTTTGGAAATCATCATTGTACCTGTCTTTATACTACAAAGAATAAAAATGATAATATAGGCGAAGTAGGATGAAAAAAACATCGTGTACTTGACGACCTGAGGCAATCGCATAGGAATTAGAAAAATAAATAAAGTCTGAAGTAATTTAGAGTTATTGTAGTATCGTGTAAACATATTGTTGTTGGAGTGAAACATATTCTGAAGGTTATTCCGCAAGACCGCAACAATCGATACAAAAGAAACTAAATTAATAATCATATATAACAAGCATAATATGATATACTGCAGTATGCGTAATGTGTACATACTGCAGTTTGCGGCAAGCACGAGGAAGGCTAAATTCTCAACAGAAATGTGAAAAGTAAAATCTGTATAAAATATTAACATTAAGTACCTACCTATATTATTATATGAAAATAATTTTTTTTCACGATAATTTATTTATTATTGACATAGGTAGACTGAATTTAACGATCGGTCATATTGTAATAATAGTGGGTAACAATCGTCGTTGGCATAACTTGGGTGGATTAGCAGATACGAGATATTGCCAACTTTAACCAACTTAAAAAAAAATTCTACCTATGTTATACCTTAAAAACGTTTTCAATATTGATTTATCTTAATAAATACCTATAACAAAAATTAATTTAAACCGTAATTTGTTTTCAATAGTATTATGGTTTACAAATTAATTATAAAACTAATTAAATATTATTAGCAGTGAAGTATTTAGGGAGAGAGGCAAGGGCCTCGAGTGGTTGTTTTTTTAAAATGTTGGTGCTGTATTTTAAATGTATGTTATTTCTATATGCAGTTAACGCCGTATGGTGTGCACCATCCGGGCGGCAGCACAAACAGAAGCCGAAGCGGTCATGTAAGTGCAAAACAACAACAACAGCTTATATATTATCATTGATCATAAAATAAACTATAGTTAAATTCCTATTCGATGGCGTGAATTTTAAACGTTTGCGCCACAATTAATTAATTTTTTCGACTAGAGTTGAGAATAAGGTAAAAATCGTTTAATAGTTAATCACCAACTGCCTGCAAGTATCGGAACCACAAGCAGTGTCAACTTACGAAGATATAATTCATTTTTTAAAACAAGTAACAATTGTAATTGATCGATTGTAACATATAATTAAGAGGTGAATTAGTATTAAGAGACAAAGATTACTATGTACACTGTACAGACAGAAAATTAAAAAAATTAATGTATTGTATTTGAAATTAATAGTCAGTGTCGTAAAAGTTTAAGTTAAAAAAATGTGGTTAACCAAACAGTGATTGGTAACAGTAAATCATGTTGAGTCAGGATTGGATTTAACTAGAAAACACAATAAGTTATTAAAATATAATGTAATTATTTTTCAGTTTTTCCAAATTTGTATACGAAGCTTATAGTATACCTATAACATAAGATTAAATGATGTTTTAGTATTATAAGTATTTATCGTATTACATTGAAAGTTCTTTAATTAAACGGCATAACATTTGAATATAATGTATACCTTCTTTAAGTAACTCAAACATTTGAGAATGGTATTACCTTACTATTATTGCATAAATGACAAATATTATATATAGGTAAAACAATATTTTTAATTTGTATTTCCCATGAGGATGCTTGTCACGATGTCAAGGTAAAATCGTGACGTCCATTAGGTATTGATATATTTATAAATATATTTATTTAATTATGATCTTAATACCTTGTATGATTATTGATGATAAATTAAATTATTGGTCACGTTGCTATACGAAGTTTAATCGAGGGAACAACAGACTGCGCAGTCATTACTCATTATACTTATGAGTACAAAAAGGTGGTATATACCACCTTGATTAAAACATGGTAAATTTGACAATCATATTTCCTATATTCGTATACTTCATAAATCTTTAACATTTTTATTATATTTTGCATTTTTTTTTCTTCAGAGACAAAATCACTGATTTAGTGAAATGGAAATTATATGGCATGGTATCTACCCTTTACGTTACTTTCGTTTAAAATGTTTTAATATAACACAAAACGTGCATTTTTCGTGTATGTAGAGGAAATATGAAATAATATACCAAATAAGAAAAATAAAAAAATAGATGATGTGTATCAATATGAGACGGTTTATGAACATAACCACCTTGTTTATCTGAGAATGTCCTAAGCGGTGAGTGAGGTTGGACGAGCATACTCCAGACCCTGGGTTAACTGAGATTTTGAGCTTCGTGTTCGAAGAAAATATAGGAAAATTAGTCTCAACAATTTTATTATTTTCAAATGCTTATAGTATTTAAGAACTATAATGACTGCAAAAAATAATGAAATAATTTATTAAAAACAATGTAGCTTTAAGTAATAAATAAATAACACTCACAACTATTTACAATTATACAAATACTGAAATATCCAATAATAATAAAAACTATTATGGTGTTCACTATTCATAGAACATCAGCCGTGGTCATGATGTATATACATTCATACATGTGGTCATGCGTATATAGCGGCCACCGATCGATTTTTTCGCCGAATTGTTACTAGTCAAAGTTAGAAATTATTTATCATGTACATTGATAAAATGATTACATTTATTGCTAAAGTTATACTTCAAAATTTTTGATTTTAAACTCGTCACTTTTTAGTATGTGAATGTCTTAGATTGTCGTCGTCTGTCCGACGTCATTAAAACTGAGTAATCGACTAAGCCATAAATATCGACAATTTAAGTGGTATAAAAACATAAAATAAACACTACGAAAGAACATTAATTTGATGAATGTCTCAAAAAATTGTTATTATACATTTTTTTTTATAAGTTCGTAAACCTACTAAATAAGCAATAGAGGTATCTATTGTATAGTAGTGTGTCGCCAATAGTTGAAGTCAAGACGTCAAGTTCAAAATGACCAAAACATATTAAGTGAAACTATCGACCTCAACTATTCGGAAAATCGAAATTAAATAACATTTCAGATGGAGGAAAGATGAGTGCAAGGAAAAAAAAATAGGAAACAGGAATAAATATAACAAAGTAATTGATTACATGATACCACTGCGGAATAAAAATAGTTACTATTTAATAAAATACTAACATCTTTAATATTTTTAATAAATATAACTGTATACCTCTCTAGTAAAACCATTTATTTTAAAACAAATAATGTGATCAGTACAAAAAATACTGAATATTTAAACAAATTCGTAAATAAAAATGTATGATAAACTTTATAATTATTTTTGTACCAGAGGCCTCTCAAATCGTAAGGATTATTATACATAACATGATTAACATAACTGACAACATTTGTAAAAAGAATATGCAAAATAAATAAATATTTTTTTTTTGCTGCTCGTATAAAAATAATTTATCTACGTAAAAAGATTTAAATTGATCAAGTCATTATGTTCAAATAAACCATAAATGCGTTAAAAAAATAATCGTTAATTTAAAAAAATGATTTTAGCTAGGCAGGTAGTTAAAATTTCAGAAGATCGTATAACAAAATATTGTAAGTAGGTAACTTTAGGTATTAAAAATTACAATTTTACCCATATGAATCTTAATTGACATTTTTCGTTGAATAAAATTAATAGTTAATTGTATTCATAGTATAATAAAATGATGGTTAACCTTGCATTTTATTCGCCAGTCTTAAATCTAAGCAATGAACTTTGTAATTTATTTTTGGGCTAGTAACAAATTGTATTTCGTTGGTGCCTACAGTACATAGTAGATAGATATTTTTCGACCTAAATAGTAATTTTCAAGAGTAGAAAATTCAGTATAATTTTCAAAATGATCGAATAAAACGGGAATATTTCTGAAAGAACATTTTTTGACAATATCGATTTGTTTGTTGTTGTAGGTATCTATTTTTAAAAAAGAATAACCCTATGGTAATTTTCTCAACATTTATTTTTATATTAACTCTTATAAACCTTATATAATTTTTTTTAAATATTTATTGTTTGGAGGTAGGTACTTATCTAATTATTTGTAATATCTGAACAAGGGTGTATTACCTTCATCGTCAAGCCGTATTAATTCAACTGTGAATAAATCATTTATATTGGCTTGGGGTTTTCTGATAAAAATGTCTGATGGCTGTTGTAGATTTTTATTTATAAATAAACTTATACTTTGTATGTCGTATATTATCTGTTTATTGATTATATTTCTTCATTATAATTGCTGTTAAAATATATTTTGATTAATTCTCTAGATTAAAATGTACTATTTTATCTTTTATAATATTTTTAACTGTAAGTCTAAAAACATAAAAAACTTGTTTAAAATTATAATAACATTTTAAATATTTTCATAATTTTTAAACCTTGGCATTAAAATTAAATATACACTCACTTTCATTTTAATAATAACAGAATAAATAACTTATTTAATGATAAGTTGATGTAGATAAAATATATCCATTAATTAGTAATTATAAAATTAATTACTTTTTTGTTATTAAAAAAATGTACATGCCTTGTAGTTTTAAAGGTTTATATCGTACTTATATTATATAACGCCTGTTATAATTTTTTTGTCATTGAATTACTCATTTTTTTTGTATTTTTTTATTTTTATCAGATTCTTTGAACATTTATTTTACTACAATAAAAATGAAAAAATAAATGTACTTACAACAATTGATTGAGTTATATACTTTTATTTTTGCAGTTCATGAATAGATGTAAACAAATATTGACTTCGGATATATATAAATGCTAATAATCTTTTTTTGTTCCAGGAATATAATTTTTTTCAGCTAAAGACAATCATTTAAAAAACATATTGGTCGTATGCATGGTTTATTGAAAATTGGAGGTCAAAGTATAATTTTATACCCAACAAGTGTGTTTGGAACAACACATAAATGATAACGTAACTTGGACGTTTAAATTCAGAGCAAAACAATAAATTTATTAGTTTTACAATGATTTGATTTTTTTAATTTATCTTTAGAGTCTGTTTTTGGTAGAAAAATTGTAAGAAAATCTATAGTTGGTATTTTAGAAAAATATCAGTATTTTTCAAAATAATAGGGAAAAACTAACAAAAGATATGTTAGAATATTATTTAATGAATAACATCAGTTTTTAACAAAATCATTTTTTATTTTTAAGTTACTAAAAATATAAAGGTAACCCCAAAGGTAGATACTTGACATTTGTATCAAATACTTATGTCAGAATATTTTAAATATTATGATGTTATTTTCCAAATATTTTAAAACTTTCAGATCAATTTATAGGCATTTTAAATATTAACTTTTTGAGTTAAGAAACTTAAACATTGAATACACATTTTTCTTAAGGCTATAAAAAATATAGAAAATATACTGACACAACTTTTTATAAGTATTTAAAGTTTACTGTTTGACGAAAAAAATTCCGGATTCACAAAGTACTACATCGATTTTTGTTATTTTGCTGTACTTAACTAAAATATTTTACGTAGAAACTTGAAACATTTCACGTTTACATGAACTAACATTTTCAGTACACAATTAAAAATCTCAAAATTTTTAACTTATTTTATGAGCATTTTAAAATTTAAATTGTTTTTATAATATTATTATGAACAAATTTAAGAATATAAAATTTTAGAATTTGATTCAGATACTTCTATGGCGATTGAAAAATCACAAAATATTATTAAATGATTTACTTCTCAATGAATTTTAGATTTATAGCAATAATTACAACTTTAGAAAATAGATTTATTTCTATGGTATCGACTATGGTTGGTAATATGTAATATGCACATAGGTATTATTGAATTGGTAATAGAAAGTTTACAGTTCTTACATGGAGAAATAAGGGATATCGTAAAAAATAAAATTCATATTAATACAGAAAAAATCCTGGTTTTCAGGCAAACAAAACATGTATGATTGGCAGAGATCTTTCAAAAGTTTAGAAGTATTGACTTTAGACATCACTAGCTTTATGCATGCACCAATAATACCGATAATATCAGTAATACATTATGATGTGGAACATTTGTTTAGTGGTTTTAAAAATATTTTGTAACCTATTATGAAAAATTTCACAATGAAGCAAACAACGTATAGTTCAATGCTACACAGGCATATAGGATTCGAATAATAAAACCCAAAATTAATGTTTTTGGATCGTACCTAAAATATTTCGTAATTATACATTTTTTATAAATATAATCAATTTATTGAGTGTATTTCCTGTAGATTTGTTTTCTTACACTAAAATTAAAAAGTTTATCTTACACATTTATTATATTGTAGGTGCATATTTTATGAATTAATACCTACTTCCATACATATGTTCCTACATATAGTTGTGTTTTAACTACATTGAAATCCGTTCCCTAATTATTTATACTTATTATTATTGGTACAATATATTGTTCAACATACCGTCTACCGAATTAATAATCAGTGTCTATTAGTTAAATTAATTAATTTTTAAATATCCTTAGAAATAGTAACGTTATAACTTATAAGTACTAGAAAATCTGAAAATGAATAATTGAATTAATTTTCAAACCAATTAAAATTGTTTAAGATGTATTGGATTTAGTATGATGCATAGGTTTTTTGCTCGTACATCACGTTTTGTAGCACAAAAATTACTTCACATTTCAACTCTGAAAAATACTGGTAGTAAATTATTAAATCTAATTGGTACTTAAAGGGCCAACAATAAAAATTCTAATTTTTTTTTTTAAATTATTACTTATTGGGAAAAATTAACAAAAAAACGCAGAAAAGAGGCACTAGAACTACAAAAATATATACGTTAAAATAATTTACGTTTTTTCTTAAAAATTCCTCTATATGTATGGTGTGGTGTTTTGATGGTATTATGTCCTTTGCTAAGCAGTCTGACTATATGGATTTCAATAGTTATATCATCATGTATGTATACCTTATGCATAAGTCACAACATGCTATACAGACTGTAGAGAATATAATATGCGAACACGCGAAGTGTATAATCCTTATTATTAGGCTGACAGCCTAATTATACAACTCATAGATTTTTTGAATTTTTACTCTAGGGTAAATGCGGTCTTTTACACTTTGTATTCATATTTCATACGTTACCAGTATAGGTACGCCTTTAAGCAAACATAATATAATATTAGAGATTATAAATAATTACATTTATCAACACTGTCTGAAGTGTCTACGTTATTGTCTAGGTTTAACTGGTGTCGTCTAGAAAATTATATACCAATGCCTAAAAAAACGTTTTTGACGCGTCGGTGCCTATGATATATTATACTATGTTACAGTACTTACGCGGCTCTATACAACGACTTTTATTTGTAAACTGTTATGGCCATAAATTGTTATTACTGTCAAAATATAATTGTATAATTTATATCTCTCGTCCCCGCGGCACATGCTAGGAAGTTCTTGTTTGCGACGATCTAACAATACAGATAATATTACCAACTTATATTAATATAATACGTTAGGAGAGGTAAAATATACACGAGAATAATGGGCGCGACTCGCATGACTAAGCCAACATAATGTGATATAACTTCTGAGAAAGACGACTGTTTTGAAGTGTCCGAAAACAAGGTAAAAAATAAACTCGACGATATGCGTGCCTTATAAGAATTTTATGCGGTTTCACGGACAATTTAGACGAGAAAGGTTTTTTAAGTCTTAAGGTATTATGTATATAAATACTTATATACCTATCTAATATTCTCGGATACGAATGGAAAACGAACTTCGTCGTCGGATCTGGGACAATAAATCTCGTAAACTAGTAAACGTATAGAGCTGCAGAGCTTACAAATGTCTATAGTCAGTGAAGGCCAGGCCCACCCAGTTGCCTATCGATTGCCAGGAGCCCCAAACTTATTTTATTTGTGTGAGCCCCCCCCCCCCAACGACAAAATGAAAAAATATATGATTGTATCGTTATGCCTTATTGTGATTTTATTATTTTGTATGTTGATATTATTATTAATTAATCTACTAGGTGCTTATCTATTACATTATAATTGCTATTAGTCTATATACTTTTTATAAAAAATTATAATGGCTTCATGAACCAATAAGTTTCAAGCCAATAATCATTTGTTTTTAAGTTGACTTCTAAAAATTAGTTATGATTAGAGTCTAGAACTTGATGCATTTGCATTTTCTCTAATGCTATTATAAAATGTTGTTTATTATAGAAATTAAATTTATGTCACGCAAAATGCAATGATATAAAGATCAATTTGTGCAGTATTCTTGTTTTATGTTTGTAAATTAGTGCAAACTCATAAGCAATTGTATATTTTTTTAAATTTTTTCTTTTCGGGTATAAATGAATAATCTTATCTTAAATAAGTATCAATGATTTTTTTTTGTTTTCCTATATATTTGATTATTATTCCATATATTTTGCTTATTTTGACAAAATTTGATATTTATTGCATACCAAATGCAGCATATTGAAGTGAAACTAAATTATCTGTAATATACTGTTTTTAAAATCTAATTAAGATGCAAATTAATAATGTATGAGTAAAAAATTCTATTAATAGATTTGGCCAACTTCAAACCAACAGTTTAAAAAAAAAATATTTGTTTTAAATTATCAAGTACTTGCCTCATATTATTATCATTAAGATAATAAATTAATTTAAGATTATTTTTGTACCTAATAAGTTTATAATAATTAATAATCAAATCAACGGTTTAAATGTGTGTACATTTGTTTTTACTATTAACTATTTTTTTTATTTTTGGTGTATATTTTTACAATTTTTACTACACATTATATAACATATTGTGATACTTTTTAGTGTATACAAATCTGTGATCAGGCTATAAGTATGTTAAGTTAAGATAAGTGTACCAGTGGATCAATATTTTGCAGGCTACCCCTATACTTATAACTTTATAATTACATCGAACTAATCTTTCGAAATTCGATTTTTGAAAAAAATATTTCCAAAATGTTTGTTTGATAATCAGGAGACCTGTATCTTGTATACGAGGCAAAATGGATAGCTAGCATTCGGTTCATCCGCTATTTCTACTACTATTATTATTATTTTTTTTTTTTTGACTAGAAATCGAAATCACGTTATTCGATTGTCGCGGGTACACGCGAACCGTGAGGAACAAAAAAATATTTGAATTAATAATTCCGACGCGTGTTATTATCATGCACGCGGTATATAACCCCACGTCGTGTCGTATATGTTTATGGTGTAATCGAAGCGATACAACGAGATTTGTCCGAAACGAAAGAGTATGCATGATTTTATTATTCATAGTAATATTATGTAAATCCATCGTCCGAGTTTCTCATATAGGTATTATAGTATTATACATAATAATATTATACTCGTGTATCGTACGACATCACAAATATTAGGATACTCGGCTTGCAGATAAATACGATTTTAATCGAATACCTGCGATGTTTGCTTTGAATCCGGGCCATAATTTTGAATGTCATGTATTATTACCACGGTATAGGTATACCCGTATACAACAGGTATATCTATGCGTTTAGTATAACATACCTACTTAAATGCCGAGCACTGTATCGGCTAAGAGAATGTTTCATGTTGAAAATAAAAAAAAATGTCAGTAAATTATACCTACTGTGAGCACAGATAGATTAATAGTGATAATAAATATATAAATACAACTTCTACGATCCGCCCTGCGACACAAGTCCTCAGTATGCCGGTCGTCTAAATTGATTACTCGTATAATATAGGTTCCGCCTGCGACGGCATACGATTAATAGACATTTCTGAATTAAATTTAAATAATACTAGAAAAATAAGTTTCAAAACAGTTAAACATTAATTGTGATACACGCATTTATTATAACTTCTGAAAATAAGGTTTTTTAAATCAGTGTCCAATCGACCTATATAGTACCTTCAGTTTTCAAATAAAAAATATAATAACGTGTCGGCTACTGCTTTTTAAGGGGTTTAATGAAGGCAATTTCTTACGACGTTAAAAAAAATTAAAATTGTACATCTTAAATAAATCTGCAGTCAGTAAACATTACAGGTTGTTGTGTAATTATGAAGTTAGCTAGAAACACAATTTAAACCTATAGTTGGACTTGTGGGTGCTCAACAGAGATCGGTTTTCCGATGATATTTGGTCGTATAATCCGGCTCCCGACGGTCATTAATTAATAAAAAATTATCCTCAATTTTTTTGCAACTATAATTTGGCTCAATGATTACTATTTATATCAGTAAGACTCTACAAAAAAAAAAAAGTTTCCTGATTAAATGTAAAAACGTACTGCACGATACATGGATACTTATTTGTGTAACATTGTGGAACGGTCTATGAAACAGAAGTAAATTTAAATTTCGGGTCAAGGATGAAACGGTTATTTACGGTCCACATACTATATGCATTTTAGAATTCAACCCATTAATGTATTTGTGCGAGTTTATCCGAGTGAATTAAGATTGACAGCTTTCGGCAAGCAAATACAGTGCACACCTACATATTACGCACTGTTTTTTTAAGAGAATAATTCATTACAATAGATAACCATTTTCAACTATACATAATTGGTAATTGGTATGTGTGCATTTGCGTTCGACTGCGACTACTTATATTTTATAAGTTTCTATGCTGACTGGATAATGAATTACAAAGGTCCGTTTCTATTTTATGGCCCGAGACATAATTTAATTTCGAAACTGTATAGATACCTATCTGCTAATGAAATATCTATTTTGTAATTTTTGTTTTTCATTTAATAGTTTTGAGTTGAGACGAACAGGACGATTCAATCAAGTCATTTTTTATTTGGAAACATGTAGGTACATAATATATAGCATATTAGCACGTTATGTTAATTCTTCTCCAGTGAATAGTGCAAATTATTTATATATGTGTAGGGTTTAATTTTTGTTTTGATTTTTGATTTCGGTAATTAGACTTTAAATTATTAAGTAAAAATCAATAATTTATATAGTAACCGCTGCAAATGTGATACATTTACGAGACTTGAATTTAGACCTTGGAAATATTCACACAGATGTTAAGTGGCGAAAACGTAACAACGGTAGGTATACCCGTTTCCACCAAAAGTGTTCTTTTTTCCCTTTTCACCATTACCCGTTTCAGCCATAATAGCATACCTCGTCTTTTTCTGCCAAAAACTGTTTTCACCATTTCCACCAGGTGAGATATTGACCTATTCCACGTTTTCAACAAAAAATTTCTATACTATTAAATTCTGTTATTTGCAGTAGGTACCTAATATACTATAAAGTATTGAAATACTGTAGTATATTATTGAATAATTTAATAAATACAATAAACCTTCATTAAAAAATGTATTAAATATAATTAACTTTATATTGAATGAATAATTTATCAAGGAATAATAAGAATAGGTACTCCGGACCGGTATACCGAATATCCAATAAGTCGTATAAGTCAGTCGGATATGTACTTACTTATTATATTGTATTACCTACCAGTTTGTTGAATGAATTAATAACCAAAAAAAAATTACATTATTTAAAGTGTTTTGGTATTTACATACTGTATTTAAATCAACGCAGTTTTAACTTTATTAATTTTACTGTTTCTATTACGCTGCATCCGATCTACTCACGACTTAGATACCAGTAAAAAGTTGCTTAATTATTCTTACAATTAAAAAAATGATTTTATTAAAACGTATAAAATACCGTTTTTTTAAAATACTTTATAGAGTTTTAATTTTTAAATATACTTTCTATGCACAGACATTATTTTGGTGAAACGTTTAATCAATCAATATATCTCTTTTGGTGAGTGTATGCCCAAACTTGTTATGCCCGTAACGACGGATGCAGGTACCTGCAAATATTAATGCCTAAGTATGGGGTTTATGACCTAAATATCTATAGGTTTTTTATGTGGTATTAGCAGTAGCATAAGTACGCGACGTTCCGTACATACAAAGATATTAATCTCCGAATAAAACGAGTACTAAAAAACAATACAAATCTAAACTGGGCAATAACTGTTAAGAGTGCAAGGTTATACCGGGTTACAAAAATAATAACGTGTACCTTAATAAATCTATGGAGGTAATATTCCTCTAAGCCACTATCAACTTAAAAATGCGTTTTTTCTCTCGCATCCATTTTCGGATTTATGAGTAATACTTAATTTATTAAAAATTAATAATATGGACTAGTGCACTTCAACAATCTCATGAATCGCAATTGGTTCTAAAAAAATATTATAATCAGACCATATTCAAATCTAATCTGAAATTATTAAATTTTAAAATAATATTATGTGACAATTTTAGTGTATCATGTAGGTGCCTCATCTGAACCGATTGCCTGCCGACAACGTACAAACGTATATGCAAATATTATAGTAAGGTATAGGTCGAGTATATACAACATATTATTTTTGTTTGAAAATAAATATTTTAACTGTGATTCATACATGGTGTCACACTCTATTCACTGTTCTGCGTTCATCTATTATACGGAATACGACGGAAATGAAAAAAAACCTACAAAAATAGTTTTTTCGATTAACGCGAGATGACCCCTGCAAGAGCGATTAACCAAAAAAATCGATTTTTTTTCGGAGTACACTCCGCGTTAAAGCAGCCTGTGTTCGGAATAGTTAATAGCCACTGCAGGTTGCAGCAGCGGTTTCGTGGAAGCTGTTGCAGTGGCGGTGATTGTTTCGAGTTACAATAAAATCGAGTAATTTGCGCTCAGCTTTGCGGTTATATTGCACGCCGTCGAATTAGGAATCCGGTATGTGCGTAAAAGTCACAGTCCAGTCTTCGCACCGGACTGTTTTATGATTATTATTATTATTATTATTCCTCAGACACCATATAATAATATTATCATATGCCGTCAGCTGCAGCACAACAGCTGTCAACGACCCGCAACGTCGTACGCCGTCGCAGTGTACATATAATATTATTATTATTGGGTATACACGAGTGTGACGGTTTTGCGGTGCTACCGGTATCACGCAGCGTGGAATTGTTGGGCAACAACACTCTATATGTTTATAATTTATCGGGATTTAATTATGGCATATTATTATCTATATTTTAAAATTCACAAATGTTGATTTAATTTTAGGTCCGCTGAATTATTGGATACCTATATCACCTAGGTATGAATGATATATTTATGCATCGTTAAACAATATTGCAGTTTGGCAATTGAATATATTTTTCATAAATAATTAAGTAGGTAGAGCCGAATAATGTTAATTGTGGAGTACGATTTACTTCATCAATTAGGTTACGTCATAATACAATTATGCTTTTTTAACGGGTATCTTCCAAATGTGTCCATAACAAATGTAAGACCCAAACAAAAAAGATTTTTTTATTGCATATCCAATGCTTGCACTCCTCAGGGTACGCCACAAGAAGAAAAAACTAGTCTAGATTACACCCAAAACATTTGTTTTTGTGATTTTAATTTATAATATTGTTTTCAATAATTTTGTCATTTTAAAATGTTTATATTGTTTTTTGTTATTCAATATAAGAAATTGATTAGAAATGTTTGTATCAATTTGAATTTGAATTAATATTTATAAAAACAAACACATATGGCAAATTAAGAAAAGAGTAAAAATTACGGTCGAGGTCGGGCCCTACCAAACATATCAGCAGTATATAACGTTTGACGCACTTAGACAATTAAAAAGGTGACATTTTGAAATCAGAACACACTCGGTCATGCAGATTTGACATAATATTAAATCAACATAATACATTTATGTAGAAATGCACATGCATGCCGATCCTTATAACTACCATTATTATAACTCGCGAGTCGAGTCAGTCAACCGTAAAATGCAAAAATATGATGATAACATTATTCGTAGGTTTCCCTTACCTGCTGACGTCATCGGTCACGCGTGGCGGCTGCGGTGGCGACGACGATGATGGTTGCTGTTGCAGATCGTCGGTGCAGATCTCAGCCGCGGTCTTGGTATACGTGTCCTGTCTCGTCAACACTTTCCGGTTGAGTTCAGGAGTGACGGGCTTCAGACGAGGTATCTTGGACGTGACCGTGGTCGGCGACGTGTCGGCGGTTGCGGCCACGGTGTAATGATGGAACGAATTGCTCCGTCGGCCGATCGTTGCGTGATTAGGCCGGGCCACCGTAGATTCCGTCGGATTAGCCCGGGTGACAGCGGCTTCCGTCGGATTAGTCCGGACGGCTGCGACTTCCGGAACAGCCGCGACTTCCGTTTGCGTGGTGCGGTTGTGGTTGTAGCGGTCGTCTCTGGCGTCCGTCTGGGTGGCGCGCGTCACCGGTGGTTTCGCGTCCGTCGTTACGTCAGCCGAACACCCGACGTGCTTGAGCGTCGGTTTCGCGGCCACGCTGGCGTCGTACGTCCGCGGCCTGGCTGTTACGCCGACCGTGACCGTCCTGATGGCCGCCGGCCTGGAAGACTGCGTGCCGACGTTTGCCGTCGTTGTGGCCGTCACGGCCACCACCGTCGGCGACGCCACTAAGGTGGAGGGATGGTCGTCGGCCACCGCCGCGGTTTGAGTATGCACCACTGAGGTGGTCGGCTTTACGTCGTCTTTGGTCTGGGTGTGCACCGCCGTTGTGGCCGGCTTTACTGCGTCCTTGGTCTGGGTGTGCGCCACTGCTGTGGCCGGCTTGGTGACGGCGTCCGTCTGGGTGTGCACGGTAGCCCTGGACGGAGGCAGTTCTGTCATTGTGGACGTGCTTACTGACGTGGCCGACGGTGTCGTCACTCCCACGTCTCGGCACATGGGCACGCAATTGACACCCACCTCTTTGGTGGACACGGCTACGCGCTTGTTAGCCGGATACGCCGAAAGAGACCATCCGCTACCGACTAGAAACGAAGAATAATATAAATTATCTATGAGCCAAGCGTCTAGAATGGGTGGGTCATGTATGGCAAACCGAGGGAACTATAGTACTGATTAATTAACCAACTGGCAAGCGCCCTAGAGGAAGTATCTATTTACAAGATTTTTAGGTAGTAAAATCAGAAATGAGAATAGTAAACGACGAGCTGTAGACAATTCATAGACTACAACTGATTGTAACGAATGTAGGGGCTTAGTAGAAACTGCAAAAGGCCTTATGGTCAGCAAAAAAAACAAAAAACGTGTGAAATAGGCTGTATATTAGTTAAGCATAGAGAGTCGACATAAAGTTAAGTGTTAAGGTGCCAATACGACATGATCGTTCAAGACTATTCTGCGATTTTTACACTTCATTATTTTACCTACACAGTTGATGAATATTAAACACGGTTGATTTTTTTCACTTGACAATAAAATGTAGTGAAAAAAAAATGTATCGACTAATTTGCAATATAACATAACGAAAAAATTACATACTAATTTATGGGCGATAAAAAGTTCCGATTTTATGTATGTATAAAACACTATAGGGGCTTATTATAGCACTTCGGCGTATTATACCTATTGTAACAATTTAAACTAGTAAAACACGAGGGACGATTTGAAGTGGTGAATAGTGAATTATAGTATATACTATTATTTTGCACACAAGGGTATGATATAGGTATGGTTTGTGACTTTCTTCGGAATTGTTGGTAATCGTTATTATATACTTAGTTCTTTTTACCCATAACACACTATATATTTTCAAAGGCATGTAAAAATGTAGTCTAATCGTATAAAAAGATTTCCAAGGACTTGGTACATTATTTTCTATAATATTTCACTGCGAGATCATGATGAGTTATTGTCTGTAGTGTATACGTCGAACTTTTTTTAATTGTTTTAAAACGCAGTAACACACACACACACACACACAAACCGCTGCGACCTATTCGTTTGTCCTCAAACGGTTAATGCGATTCTGCGTGTTTACATGTGTATACTGAAAAATCGGAAAAAAAATATATATAACCATACTCGGATCGTAGTCCCGAGACACGTTGTGCTTCGTCCCGTGTTAATTATTTATAGTCATCTTGCCCACCACCATTATATGTGCTGCGACGTTCGTGCTCTGCAGAGGACGCGTGATCCGTATGCGTGCAGCTTCCCCCCCCCCTCACCGCTCTCGTTGTACCATAGATATTGTGTAGACTATACGATCGTTCCGTCCGCCCGTTTTCGAAAACCATCGACCCGACGACCATCGAGCCCGTTTAAATTTCACAGTAATTATACTGTTTTATTATAAACCTATCTATAATCTATATAAACATAGGTACCTACCTACCATACATCTAAAGTTTGGATTCCAAATTTCATAATATCGGTATATTACAGCAGTAAGTGATCTTTTAGGCTTTCGTAGTTATCTATCTCATTGGCTTTCGTTCTACACATCTATTATAGGTATTATCAATCATACACAAATTTAAAAACATTTAAAATATAATTTTTTTATAGGTGAATACAAAAAGAAACAAAAACGTTTTATGAGCAGTTAAAATTAAAATGATGTTGCAGGATATTCAATTGTATACTAACGTTTCATGTTTTTTAACATTTTTTGTTGGATAGGTACCTTATTGTTATTATTCGAAAAATATTAATCATAGAGAAACTTGAAATATTCAAATCTAACTTAAGCTATTATTTTCTGTAGATAATAGTCATTGAATTTTTCTAATTATTTAGATTAATTTTAAGATATTTAATGACATTTGAAAAATGTTTATTTTAGTGTAAAATTGTTTATGCTTGGTAAAATCTTAAGAATCTAATGCAAGATCCCATATAAGTTGTTCCAATAGTAATTTAAATAACAATAAATACCTAGGATCATTTTTATTTATAAGCACAAAATCATAAAAATTTGAATAATATTATTTTGCAATAAAAAATGTTCAATTTTTATATTGAAAGCTTGATAATTTAATGTTGGATTTCTCATAAGTTATTCTCACGGACACCTAAAAATCTCAAAAACATAAATGCACTATTTTTTTTTTAAACTTTCAAGTTCAAATTTCAACTAATAATTTACGAGTAGCTGAAATTTAAATAAAAATACAATATCGTTCGCCGAAAACAGTAAAATGTTATAAGACGTAAATGTTTTTATGCACGAGAATATTGATCGACTTGTACAGTATAGATATTATATTATGTGAGTATTGACTATTGAGTAGGTATATTATAATTTGTACCATTAATATAATATGACGTGATCGATGTACTTGTTCCCTGCCTATGCCGCCGCGATCTCATACACACCATTCCTGTTATCCGCAGCATCCGGCTTACCGGTTGTAAACCGCGTAAATCAAAACAGGATTATTCGCAAAAAAAATGTATAAGTAATAAAAAAAAATGACCTATCAATTTCATAGTGTGCAAAAATAACAGTCATCACAACGCTTGTGTGGTAGAAATCTAAATAATATCAATCGATACTCCGGTATTCCGGTGTTCAGAATACTCATATGTCTAAATACAAAATATATTATATCGTGTATAAATGTAGATAGGTACCTATTATACTGTTAAAATATGAAGTAATTATTAGTTAAAGCTTACAATACACCATGATGTTCAAAACTATTTTGTCGCTTCCAATTGTTTCCCGTGAAAATAGAAAGCCAGCCCATCATTCGTGTTATAATAATAACATAATTCAAAAGTATGAATAACAAAAATGTAATTATGATGAATACAATATTTATACTAGGAATTCGTCAGGTCACGCGTCAATGATTAAAAACGACTAAATGAGTATATGGTAAAAGGGAATGATACAAACACGTATTTTATAAAACTACAATAAGCTGAAAAACAAAATGTTTAATATCACATTTAAATTATATTTGAAAAATATTGCTTAACAATGTATGCATAAATGGACATGGGCGTATTTATAAATTTGTTAATTATTAAAGTTGAAGTATATATCCTCACTGTGATTCTTCTCTCTGTTTTCATTAGCATTGATTTATTTTATTTACTATCATAAAATAAAATTATTATTCAAACTTATAACAGATAGCCTAATATAACATTTCGAGAAAAAAAGATGACAATTGTAAATAATGGTTGTGATAAATGATATAATGGTGTAAGTACATATCCACGTAACATTATAATGAAATAAGTATCTAAGTACATTTTATATTTTGTTATTTCATATTTGTATAGTTTTGTTTTGTATTATACTTATTTCTAAGCATATTTACCGAACCTTGAAAATATGAACGTCTGCAAGTTTCAATATTATACATCGCGACAAAATTCAAAATCTGATTTTGTCTCCATTTATTATCTCTATTATTATATTATCTATATTTATCTAAATAAACATAAATAATTATCAGCGTAAACTCAATAATAATTGGACTATATGGCTATATGAGTACAATATTAAGGTGAAATAATTGAAAAAAAATCTCAGAATTTCAGAATAATTGTCTACAATATTATATAGATGAGCAACATTTTAAGACATCGAAAATAGGAAACCAAATAACATTACATATATATTATTATTTATTTGTAAATAGTATATATTTATGATTATGATTTGTGTACCTAAAGTATATTATGTTTTCATTATGATAAAAAATGTTTTGTTTTGTATTGTAACAATCAAATTAAAATTTTTAAATATAATTATAATTTCATTCAATAGGTACGTAATTTAATATTTTATATTGACAAAAGAACTATTGTACACAAACTATATATACTTAACAAGTCAATCACAAAGAGTTCGATGTGTTAATACAATTGGTAAGGAAAATTTAGGAGTAATACAATCGACAAATTAAACCAAATATACTCAAATGATAATTTTCTATTTTCCCAAACGATATGAGTTTTTCCAATTTGCAAAGTTGAAACTCCCCCACCCCGTTTTTTTAGTATAATTTTGTATGTTGTACTTTTAAAATGTATTATGTATATATATTTATAGGTACACTATATTATATATTATTTAAATACAACTTTTACACAGTTATGAACAACAATAAAAATCACTTTATAAAATATTTTATTTTAAATTATAATAAATTATACATTTTAATACATTCTTTAGGTATTTAATGATTAAAACAAATTGTTTTTATGAAGTTTAATCGTCTTATTTTAAATTTATTTTCGTAGCCATCGTTTTAATTGTCGTGTAACTGCAATTTCAAAGCTGTTTAATGCAATTGCTAATAACATTGAATCACAAAAGTAACATTAAAATCAAGTGTACACAGTGTAGGACAAACAACCCAGAATCAATTAGCTTAAATTTTAATTGATACGTCTTACATAAAATAAATATAATCAATTAAACTTATGAAGTTAATTGAATTTAACTATAGAAGTTAAACGAACGAAACTGTTGATTTAGTGAAAACATATACATTATACATTGTTATAAGTTACATCTTTGAGACTGAACGTATGGATGTTTCGTATTAAGATATAATAAACAAATGATAAGTACTATTATTATATTATTTTAAGCTTAAAAATCTGAATAAAACTATACTTTACAAAACCATTATATTAAAATAATAAGAATGTACTAATACTCGGTACAATGAGAGGAAATGTGTTGACTTCAATAAATACGCCTTAAGCTATTATTAAAACTAAATATGTTGCGATCGGATTAAGTCACAAAACGATTTTTTTTTATATTCGTGTTTAAATTTTATGCAGTTGATAAATTATGTTGGGTTATTGCGACTTTAATAATCCTCGGCTATAAAAAAAACATAATCTATATTTTACTATCAACCATAAAGTAGGTATGTTATTTAGTTGAATGTCCCCATGCACATATATGACACTTTTAAATCATTAATAATTATTACTAATAATTTATCAGTTATCAACTATATGGGTATCTATAATAAATTATGATCATTATTTATTAAATATATTTTCAAATTCTTCCATTACATTATCAAGATACAGATACTTATTTGTACATTTATTGATGTTCATTTTCTTCCTTATGCTCCGTAATGTTAAATTTAATTTTTTTCAATAATAAGGCCATAACTATAATATCATCAATAACATGTGTCAGGTATTAATAATAAATGTTCATCAGCTATCAAGACTTAATTATTAATATATACCTATATTATATACACATTAATAAAAATCGTGTACATATACTCTATAGACTACAGTATACTACAATAGGCATAGTACAATATACTATATGGTGTGGCTGAGTAACTCAGCTATAGAGTTATTAAATATCTCATTTCCAAGTCTTAAAATAAAATAACTAAGGTAAATGTTCGACCTATCAAGTAAAAACTAAAATAACTTTTTTTATTAGGTATCTACGTAGATCTATAGTTATTTTTTATTGATTTTTTCGTAGCAAACATGTTAACACTTAAGTCTAAATTAATTTCAACAAACAAAATACGATTCGGTAGTTTTAGAAAAATTAATACATAACATATCCAAAATAAAATGTATAAGTAGGTACGAAAAGAGTTATGCATTAATAATAATAATCATAAGATATGATGTTTTTTTATTGGAAACGTATTTATAAATATATTTTATTGTTAACATTAATCTTGTGTGGGGAGCGTAATTGCATCCGGTGATATTATACTATTATATTAGGACGACCTTCGATATGTAAAATGCTATTCAAATTGCGTAGGTATAGTAATTTCGGTATGTGCAGTACAACTTTGCCATGCAAATCCAAACCTAACCCATCTAGTTACTTAAAAGGTATATTTGTGCGAAAACACTTACCTGTTGCATACTTATTTGTGTTCTCCATTTTTTTGTGTTTGTCTAATTCGGAGGATAAGCGCTGTTTCTCCAAATTCAACGAGGAAACCTGCGCCTGTTTTACACACACAAAAACAATCACAATGTTAAATATTCCATTATGTTTATTGTATCTATTTCCTTATGGCAATCACCTACACAGAAATGTAAAATATACGCACCTCTTAGAATCAAAAATAAAATGACTTATGATAATATGCGAGTGAAAAAATTAAGCTGTTCTAACAGTGAACGAGTCTCGCCATAATCATTAAATGTCATATTATGATTACTATATTTTATGCTCGACACGTTAGAAATATAATATTTGAAGTTGTTTACGTACAACATTTATTGAAATTACTTCTCAACACGAAATATCCAATTACTTTGATCAATAGTCGCGTACAGATTGGAGTGTTTTTTCTTTAACAAATGTGTCAATTAAAAATAATTTTGTTTGACAGTGTGGAATCGTTTTAAGATAGCGCTCACGAAGTATATCACGCTAGAAATACGCTGTATTTGAAATTGTATCCCTATACATGCAATCGGAGACCTTTGTTTTTCAACGACACGAAACAAAACCGTCATCGATTTGTTCTACTTGTTAACACGTCTACTGTGTTAACTTCGGCTAATTTTAGTATTAACACGTAATAAAAATGTATTTATGGTAATTATAGAATTAATTATAGATGTTACCTTAAGCACTGGCACCAGTTTAACTTGTTCTTCTAAATCCTTAATAATCTCCAAGCTCTTCACCATTTGTTCCCTGATGAGCTGTGAACACCGTGATTTTAAAGTCATATTAGTATTATTACGTACAAATGCGTAATAAATTCGTAAACACAAATTTACTTGGAGCTCGTTATAAGTGTTTAGTGACCGATGCATGGATTGATCAGGCTTGGTAGAATAACCACTACTGCCAGTTGTATTGCTCTCAAAGCTACTGTCAAGCTTATTGAAATTCGATTCATCACCTTCAACTAAAATTCAAATTTCCAATAACAAATTGCTTCACGGATATTTGATCCTGCAGTATTCCTACATACCCAAGTTTTGATTGGAAAATCCTCTAGGTGGCGGAACAATAGAGTTTGACTGAAACGCCAACTCAAGGGTCTCTTCAAAGTCCATTAAAGCCCTATCCAAAGAGTCCTGCACATCCGGGGACGCTCTCGTAACAGCCTCGGAATTCTTAGCAAAACAATTATACTAGATAAATATTTATTTTTATACGTAAGTATTAGATGTGCGTCATATCATTTTAAACAAAATTCTAGTGAAAACAAATTGTTTAAGTCTATAAAAAATAATGATATCTTTAATAATTGCAATTGATTTTATTGACCAACTGCTGTACACAGCTTTAATTCGTGCAATTTAAATTGTTAGAAAATAATAACTTCAGTTTAAATGAAATAGATACAATTGTAAATCAATTTGTAGTTCAATTATTTATAGGAATCTGCATTAAACATTATTAAAAATAAGTATTTCAAAAATATCATATTGGTTAAACTTAATACATTAACATTAATTGTTAACTAAAAGTTAGATAGGTAAATAACACTATTCAAATTTCTATTGCAATAATGTAGATTCTGAGTGCTTACAGTTTTAATACTAAAATTTGCAGTGAAATTATTCAAATTAATAATGTTTCATGCAGCATATATTACATTGAGTGGAGATTTATTGTATTTTACCGTACGTGTTTAAAAATATTATTTTTTAACTTCACGCCTCACACTTAATTGATTGTGAAAAAAAACCCAAATCAATTTTCAAGTTAACAAAACTTTATTATTATACTTCACCGAATAAATTGACCATAATATATTATAAATAAAATACGTAAAAAGTAATGGTAACATAGAAACTGAAAATTTGAATTACACAATCATACTCACACATAATAAGCTTAAAGAATCTGTTCGATTGAAAGAAAAAGTATATCGGTTAATCAAGGTTGTGATTTTTTTAAACGTATTTCGTCTTTTTTTTAAACGTATTTTGTTTTGTTTGAAATGAGTTCTCCAAAACATTGAAGTGTCATTAACTATTAGCATAGAAATTTGATCTATATTTTTTTGTTATCTATGCATTTTATTATAATTTATGAGTCATATATTGCGTTATTTTTTTACTAAGGTTTATTCATCAGTTACTCGTAAAGATGAGGTATTTACGAAGAAGTCAAATTATTTTTAATTTACCAACCACAATTTTATAATAATTGATAGTTTTATATCTATTTTATGGTAATAAAATGTACTTCAAATACCTGAAATATAATACCAGTTTATAAACTTACAAGTTATATAAGTACATTATTTTATTTTCTACATTAATTTATTAGTGTAATTTTGAACTACAGTGAATATTATTAATACCTACCTATTTAAAATTTTTAAGATTGAGCGATTTTGCAATTTAATTTGTAGTTTTAAAAATGAAGATTTAACATTTAAAGATAAAGTTATACGTATATATTCATTCATATTAATTACCATACAATACATAAACCTTATAATTCGTTTAAACATTTAATAAATTATGTTTTTATGAGTGATAATTATTTTAAAAATATGACGTTCCACAAACATTATATAGGTAATTGAACCAATTTCCACTTAATAATTGAATAGAATGCGTTGATTTACCATCATTATTACGTTCAAATTTTTAATTAAATTATACCAACATGAGTTATGCTCAGCAAGATTAGTGAAGCGAGAAGAATGCTCAATAGTTACGGTATCAGCTATAAAATTACAGTAAAAATGGAGCTTCTAATTTGGAAAACAGAAGTTTGCACATCGTCATAGGATACTCTTCTCCTTAAACTGCAGCACAAAAAAATCAAGAGTTAATAAAAAAAATGCTAAGTATATTTGAAAATTCCAAAAATCAGAATTTTAATCAATTTACTAGTAAAGGAAAATATGATGGGGACGAGCATGCCTAATTAATCATCTTATGGAGTGTAAGCTGTATTATTTAGTGTATCTAGCCACATATTGTGTAGGTACGGTTTTAAAATAATTTTAGTGTTATCATATTTGTTTTCCTCTTTGAAATATTGTTACATAATGATACACTGTATCCGGTATTGCACTTATATTTCACGTACCAGATGTTTGCCATTTAAGTTTTCATCGCTCAATCCCAACAGCGATTCCATTGACTTGAGCTGTCTCCGACGGTCCGGTACTCTCCCGTCGGTAATAGTGGAGATCCGGTGCCTCTTAACTGGTGAAAGAGGGCGGATCCTATGGTGGTAATCAAACTCCGGGTAACCTCGGTCATGGTTGCCGTTTGACCGCAGCCAGTCTTGTATTTGAAAAGTATCGTCTGCGTGGGGGCAAAAACAATTAAAACCGGTTAAAAAAAAAAATAAAGGAAAGAAAAGAGAACGAACGCCGAGAAGACTCGACGGGAGAGAGAGAGAGTAACAATAATAATAATAATGGTCACGGATTGCTGGGCACTTCAACTTCAAAACGGATGGACGCTAAGACATACGGAATGCGTCTTATGTACTCGCGTAAAACTGGTCTTCACTCACAGCGTCGAATTCCTTTACGATGTTACGTTATGCTCGTGTAAATGCTATTTCTAACTAGATCCAATAGTATTATATAAAAACCTAATCCATAACCAAATTATTCCTACCTACACATGGTTTTTCCCAAATTAATTTGAGCAATCAATTTGTAACCTTCCGCATGTGGTTTTATACTTAGTTAATATGCTATTTTTCATATCAACATTTGTACTATTCCAAAGTATATTTAAGTTATGAATTATGATAATAATACAATCGAATTTTTATTAATACACATAGACTATTATAGAGTAATAATTCGGGTTTTATAAAAATCGGAATAAAAAAGTTGTATATTGAAAATAAGTCTTGACACTGTTTACCTACAATAAGTCTAATTTAAAATTACAGTGTACTTAAATAGGTAGGAGAACAGCCGAAAGTAAAGACCATTAAGAAAACGAATTATCGAGTGGTTGCTATATATTTTTATTATTGATTAATGAGTCCTTACAAATAGGTAATTTAAATCGTTCCATTGGTTGAATATTTGTACATTTCAAAATACCTACACTATTGCTTCTAACGGATCTAAATTAGGTAGGTACCTACTTACTACACATTTAGCCGTATTATAAATTATAATCAAGGGCATATTATAGACATATATAGTAGATATATTATGGTTAACACGATAAACTTGGTATCAAAGTCATAATACTCGTCGTCGATGGACGATAGTTAGGATGAGAAACGGCAATGAGTAGAGAGGACTTTCTTTCCCGGTCGTAGAGTCAAGGACAATTATTATTCGGACTAATTTGACAATGATTTCTCGCAAAGAGAATTGGTGGTTAGGTGTGTACTTGCTTTGCCATAGAGTTGTGTGTACCACTTGGCTTAACAATTTTCAAAACCTCAATGACAGTGCGTTATAGTTAAGCAATGTGGTTTATTATTAATTCTGTTGGTATTGTTAATCTTGGAAAAAATTTGAAAATGATAAGAAAAAACTGGATAAGTCAGTCTTCTGTATGCTCGTGTAGTATAAGTTTTTAGTGTAGCCAGTGTAGGTTGTTGGTTGTTAATTGGTCACTGTAATAGATGTGTTAAATTTGAATTCAATTGTAAATCAATGTTTGTATGAAAAACGATTTCTGAGCGGAAATGGATATTTCTAAAGATATTTTATAATTTATTTATATTAATATAAGCAATTTATTTTCCTACAAGTATTAATACGGTATGTTAATTTATGCCACATTTATAAATATATTATACAATTTATATTATTGTTAGCAAGTCAATACCTACAGTACAATACAGCTCAATAACAGTGTGAATAGTTTCGTAGTAAAAACAGTTTGAAATTTGTCTAAATACTTAAAAAGTTAAATGTGCATTGAAAATGTGGAGGAGAAAAAAAAAAGTTTCGAGTTTTTTTTAATTGCCCACGGCAAAATAATTAATATCACTTTTTTTTGTTTAAATATTCAATTTCATACAAATTTCTGTAAAAAAAAAACTTTACCAAAACATTTTAAACTATACAGTAATTTACATAGGTACCTACTTTCGTGATTTCGAAGAATTTTGTAAAAAAATTAACTTCACCTAGTAAAAGGTTTGTGATAAAGTATTTCCGATGTCTGTACATTTATGCCTATATGAGCAATTTGAGGGGGGACTTGTAATAATTTTTAATACTATTTAGCTAGCATAAATTTTTATATAAATACAACAATATATTACAGTACCTATACTTATGTATAGAAAATGATAATTTAAGTTATAGTGATTAATACTTTTTGAAATTTCTTCTAATAAAATACCAAAAACCGTTTAAGACATTTTACGTTTAACATTTTAAATATCTAATTTCAAACATTATAGACTGCTACTACAAAATACTTTTTAAACATTCAGATTTTTACACATTTTGTCTAAATTTGAATTTCAAAGGTTTATAGAAAAATTTTGATTTTAAGATTTTTAAATTCTACAACAACAACTGATAAAGAACCATGAAATAAATAGTCAAGATTTTTGGCTTAGAAAAAAAATGTACCCATCAACATAAGTTGAAAAAAACCAAAAAGTCTAACATTTAGGTTCATAGCTTGAAAACATTAAAATATTTTTTAAATAATATTATGCTTACGAAATGTTAATGGGTCTTCTCCTCTTCTGTCCTTCTATTTATTTTTATTTTCATTTAATGTAATTTTCTTATTGTATTACTATAAATACAAATTATAATACAATTTCTTTTGTAATAAAAAAATTCATATTTCGAAGCAGACTATCTTCCAGGAATTTCGATTATAAAAATAAAATTTTGTATAAGTAGTAAATTTTTTGTAAAAGTTATAACAAAACTTAGATTACCAAAATCTAAAAAACTATCAACCACTCCGAACGTCTAAACGTTATAGTAAATATAAACTCATAACAAATTTATTGCTCGTTAGAAATTGAATTTTGAGATATAGACATTTTTACAAAAACATATTCTGATTTCGAATACAAAATTTAATATGCTGTCATTTAAAAAATGAAAAAACATAAAAATTATACCAATAAAAAAATATCCATTTTTACAAAAATGTTGTTTTATTATGAGTGACAGTCACGAAAAATATACATTTACAAAACACCAATACTTTTGATACACATAAATACATGATATAGTGAGTATTAATAATTAAAAGAAGATTCTTAAATATATATAAAGGCATTAGTATAAACTATATTATATTGTTATCAAAGTATATCTAAAAAAACCTATTTACCATCTTGCAAAGTTTCTGCCCAAAGCACTGTACATAAAGTATAACTTTCAACGGATTAACTATCATTTTTAATATTATTGCTCACTGAATTTTTTTACCAAATGTAGTAAAATAAATTGCAGCTTTTAATATTTACTAACATATTTGAACATTATTTGATGATAAATAATAATAAAAAAACAAATTACATTAATATTTACATTATAATACTCGTATTATATCATTCATATGGTCAGTCAAATTGTAGTTCATATTACCTAAGTCCTAAGTTCTACACATTTATTACGTTTGAACGACATTGATTGATAACACACATTCAGTGTAATTTTATAATAAATCTATGGGTAACAAACGAATTAATCGCATAAAGTCATGAAGTTCATAAAATAATTTTAAAAAATGTATATATTATGTAATTTGTGTATAATATATAATAATTAATAGCATTATTACAAATCACGACCGTTATTATTAAGTATAGCTGAGCATCTGTTCGAGAGATACATAATATTACAACTATATCATATTTTATATACTAGGAAATTAAAAAAGGTATTTAATGTACGTGGTCAATTTATTTTGTATTTATTATGATTTGTTTGTTTAATATAATATAGTAAAAATTTGAATTATTTTAAACTTAATGTCGTTTTTATGTAAAATTTAATTGGTTACAGAAATATAATCTCTAAAATATTCGAAACTATACAAAGTTTTTACTTAATATTAACTAGAGATATTTATATGAGGATGTCGTTTATTGACAAGCAATTGTTTTTCTAGTAAAAACAATATCAATACACATCTATCTAAGACATGTTTACGTGGGTAACGCATTCATTTGTTTTGTACACAGATGCATTTTTTATGATTAAGAATTAAGAATATGTTTGAACTACGGAATAATGAAAACAAAGCGATTAAATTATGGAGAAACTAAATAATATGATTTCAGTTAACTATTCTCTAATCGAACAACTGTTTTCCAGCCACAACTATCACATTAATATTTTGACATTTATTAGGATATATTATTCATATATTGAGAACAGATACTATTCATCAAATTGAAAGTGTCCCATTCTTATAAGACGGTTAAATTATACATGCTTACGATTAATAAATGCGATTATTCGCTAAACAAGAGTGATTTATATTTTTATTTATTCGCATCATGACATGACTTATGTATAAACCAAGAAAACTTTGATATATATTACATTACATATTATTAAAATTATGAGATTGAAAAGGTAACAATATTAAAAAAATAATAACAGTAAACGTCCAATAATATTTAATTTTAATAATACTTTTATAATATTGTCCTAATTTTAATTTATTTTTATATTATACTTCAAAGTGGACATATAATATTTTCTGAAATTTAAACAAAGACTAAATAAATAATTATTTTATTTACATGTATATATATATATATATATATTAAAATTGTTAGTATCATATATTAAACATTTTTATCGATTATGAATTTATAGTTATAATTAATCACTTTTATAATATGACATGTGCCATAAACTTCATAATCTGTTTTAAAAATACAAAATGGTTTTTAAAAAACTTCAATGTAGATAATTAAATATTTCTTAAAATTTTAGAATATGTAGCATAGTAAGACATTTTGTTCAATCACCAAAACACTGTACAATGCCATATAGTCTAACACTTCACAACTTTTTATAGTGTTGCGTCATTTTTGCGACACTGAAGTCGTTGTTTAACAAACCCGTTGAAGTTGCTAACTTGAATGATAATTATTTATCTTTATAAAAACTGAAAATTAAAGTGGTTTTGTGCCAAATTATTAATTACTATTAATATTTAAACACTAAGTGTTCAAAATACACGTGGTGTACACTTTACAAAATGCAAGCTTAAATTTTATAAAAACAAATCTAATAACTATTTACATTCCAAAAAAAAAGTAATTATAAAATTAATAAAATCTATAGATTTTTCACTATGTCTGATTCTAAAATTATAATTAATTAATTTCGATAAATGTATAAAGTGACATAAACCAATTCCTCCACAAAATTAACAATATAGATAACGTTGAAAATTGAAATGCCCCGGAAACGATTGATATCGATATATTAAATGTCAATATAATTTATTTAGTACCATTAGTAGTATTGCCGTTTGCCTCAAGATATATTATATAGGTACCTGTTATGTAATAAAAGTAAAAACAGCATAAAATTCCCAAAAAATTACTCAAATGTTTATCGAGTCAAGATTACCCAAATACACATGATATCTTAGAATACCGAAGTTAAAATTCGGATATAATATATCGTAAATAGTAATAATATTGACTGCTTGCACGTATTTTCCGATCACTTTTTCACTTAAACAATGGATAACAAGTTATAATACTCCGAAATTAGTGTTATCTTAATCGTTTAATTTTAAAATGTACTTAATGCACCAGTAGTATACAATAATATAATGATTATATAGTTTTTACTTCTTACTTAATTGTAATGTCTTTGAAAATTAAAAGTTAAAATTATTTAGTGGATTCAAATATCAATGTTTCTACAGATATAATATTATTTCTACTCAAATAAAATGTGCACCTAATCCTGGAATTAAAAAGTTAAATATGGTACTAAAACATGGGTATAAATGCACTATATTATGCACATACATATTATGTGTAAATGTTTAAACTCATATATAAATATAATAGCTTTTATCTGAAGTGTTCATAGCTCATAAGGGCTGTCATTGAACTGAAATCTAGATGATTAAAAACAATATTCACTTGGACACATAACAACATTGTTTTCAAGTGTAATTTACACATTTTAGGTTTTCTTACGTCAATTATAATTAGAAAGATTAAGCACCGCGCCCATTTTCAGTGTGTATTCAAAATTAGGCTTCAGTTTCAACAACACAGCATTTTAAGAAGGGCCAATTATGAATGATGTAGTTATCACTTTTGTATTTAGTATACTAGTAACTGTTATTGTATGCATTAGAACTTTCATTGTATTAATTTAAATATTTATTTTCTCGCAATAAAAAAAAATGAGTAGCTCTAAAGATGACTATAATAAATATACGATTGTAATAAACTTTAATACCATCCTTATAAATATGCTGTTGTTACTAACTTTGAAAACTTAACTTGTAATGGCATGCACAATATGCTGAAATATTTAATTATAATAAATAAAAATGTAAAAAAAACTTTGAAAACTAAGACTATGACGATGGTACACGTTAGAATATATAAATTTGATTTATACTATGTGTATGTATGACTTCTAAAAATATTTTAATATGCCAAGTACCTATTTCTGAAAGTAAATAATATTCTTTAAAAAGTAAGTAGATAGGTATTGATTTTCCGAACTCGTATTTTAATAACTAATTCTTATTTAAATCCAATAATAAAGGTACATTTGTTAAATACAATTTAACAAAATTGTTAAAACAATGAAATTTCTCAATCATTAGGAGACTAAACTATTTGCAATATATTTTTTTTTTTTATTAATTAAAGGCTTCAAATACAAGGTTTTTATATATAGGCTATTAGCCTTATTTGTAATATTATATTTAAGTATATTATATTATTACTTACCAACCTACCTATTTAATATAATAGTATTTCATATTACATACAAATATACAATTTTCCAAATAGTAATAATAATCTTTAGCAAATTCATGACCTCAGTATAAGATAGGCTCATGAGTCGTGTTTACTTATGTAGTTATGTCTTTGTATCAATGTTTATTATTTATAGTTACAAATTATATAAATGTTTATTTAACTTATATCCAACGATGTATTGATAAAATCTTAATTTTATTGTGTTAACATATCTATGATCTAACAATAATAAACTATATTTTCTTTGATGAACTACATATTTTACAAAATTATTTAAATATTTATGTTTCCATTACATTAATATTTAATGGTACCTACAGTAATTATTATTAATTAACATCATGCATAATTAGTGATATTCGGTATAATAGTTTTAAAATAATTATAATTCGTAATAATTTTGGTCTGTATTATTTTCCGTAATTTATAATTTCATTCTGCAGCCTATCTATTTGGCATGATCATCAGTAAAAAATAAAACATGAAAAAAGTTGAAGTCAAACAAGTCTATTAAATGTTTAAGGGGTTAATTTCCAATTTAACTATATTAATTATATCGGCTAACGACCTTAGGTAAAACGTATCATAAATTCACATAAGATACGATCTAACATGATGACCACCAATTATGAATATGATCACATCATATTTTATGAATAAAATAGCTTACATTAATAGTTATTATTTGAAAAAAATCTGTGAAATCGACAAATTGTAATACAGCATAATGGGGTCGTTACTTGTTGAGTGTTTATAATAAATTTCTTTATAGTAAGTGGATATCGTGTTGGGTAGGTACTGATGAATAATAATATTGCAAATATAAAATTATTTAAATTTATTAGATCCTATACTGTGATTAACGTATAATAGTAAAAAATATTCCGATTTGCTGCCAAATATAGTATAAGATAATATGCCTATAATGCCTTATAGTTAGTTTACTCGTCTACACGAATAATACATGGCTCATTATAATAAAATAATAATTTAGTCCTTATAAGTTATAATGTTATGCGTCTTAATGATCAACGCGAATTTCAATGTATAATGTTATCGCAGTGTCTTCGTTGTGTCATCTGTTTACAAAACTACAGTAATACAGTATAATCGGTATAATGTACACATCATATTATTTACCAAGTTATCGAAACACGTGTAGGATAATATTACATCGAACGTTAGGTAAATTAGATAAAAAAAAAATATAAAAAATTAATTTATAAACGTATGCGAAACCATGCGAATGTATAATTTGGTACAAGAAAACAGTATAAATATCGAAATGCAAACAAAAACAAAACAATGTATTTTATTAAAATATTACTTATCTACATACGACGTTCTATGGACGTGTATAAAATGAACACAGTGAAATTTCAACTGTGCTATGTCGACCATCGTGATGTATATCGGATAAGTACAATAAGGAATATCTAGTTTGACCTACATACTTATTTCATTTTCCATGAATGGGAAACAAGTACTGAATTTTTCAAAATAAACTACCATAAAATGCTACAAAGCAGTTGACAGTACAGGTTCAATAAATTGTAGCATTTTTTTTAGCACAATATTATTTATTACCCATTATACCGAAGAAAAAAAAAGGTAATAAGATAAATGTTATTGTTTAGGCGCTATATGGCTTGTTCCGGTGTGCCAGCATGTTAAGTCTAAACAAATCGCGAGCGAAAAAAATAATATTATCATCTATAATTGATTCTAAAAATTTAAATGATTGTCTAACTATATACTGCATTGAATAATGACGCTATACGACTCATAGCTACTGACTGTCATTATTTATTATCCACATTTTTTATGATATAAAAAAAATAAAACACAAATGAGAATAGTTGTTGTCGTGACTGGTAATATTACGTGCATGTGTATGCGATGATGTTATTTGTTACCGAATACTTCTTGAAACGTCTTTATTGATATTATATTTTACTTTAATTTTTTTTTTACTTCGTGATGATAGTAATTTTTTTGATTACTAATTACAAAACGGCTGTGATTAAATACGGCAGACGACAGTAACATGTATTTAATTCAGTGTTGTATTAGTATCTACCTTTCTACCCTTCTACCCACAGAATATTGTAAGATTATAAATTTTTTAACGAAACTCATGAATAATGACTAATCTATACAATATATATAGATATTAATATTAGACAGGTATACTATATGACGTAAGAGGGACTGAAACGTCTGAAACTTAAACATTCACTGAAGTTTAGTTCTATATTTAACTATTATAACATCCAATAAACATCTTCTGGTTTAATAACAAACCCATTCGAATATCATATCATAATAGGTATAGTTAATTTAAATATTTTTCAACGATCACAATTAAATGCCAATGTCAAATAAATTACATACTATTATTATAAATATATATTAATTAACAATAATAATATCGCATCTTATTTAACATATATATTTATATAAGTATAGATTGTTTAATTGTCTAACAAATAACAATCTCACCTTTCAAAAGTAAATATTAATTGGAACATTTTCACCAATAGATTATAATGTATGATTAAATTTTCTTGATTTAGGAAATGGTCATTTATAAATTGTAAAAACTATTTTAATGAATATATATCTACAATTTAAACTATAATTGTTGTTGGAAAATATTGTTTTTTTCAATAATATGGCGACACGGTTCTTAGCCAAACTTATAAAAGTGCATATAAAACCAAGCAAAAGTAGATTTATAATATAAACTCGTTTATCATAGGTATTTTATAAAGGATTTATGCAGTTTACTCGGCAGCAAATTAGATAGGCAATAGAAAGTTGAAAATGCCACAATAATATTCTGCATAATCCGAAACTTATATCAACTATTCAGGCTATAACTTTAACCCAGTTAAATGCAATAATTACATTTGAGTCAATACCGTATACTTTAAAAATCGACCATAGCAGGTTAGGTATTTATGATAATCGGTGGCTAAACGTTCACCTTCGAAACTAAACATCATCACTACACCGAAGATAACATATGTTACGCGAGGTTTACGTACGTAGTACGTACCTATTCAATATCGTTTCACGACGGCGACGATAATCGTGTTTTCCTATTCGCGTACTTACTACGTTTCGGCACAAATAGTATAATATCAAGGACGTATGTATCTGTATAATATACTGGGTGATTCTTTTAACAGTAAACACGCATTATAGGTATGTATCAAAAAGTATTAACGTTTTTGAAAATATTTTTTCCTCTAAATTTCAAATACTTGTTATAACGAATTGACTACAAATTCTAAGTTTAATTTGTATGTATCAAAATACTCCGAAAAACATTCTTCTTCGTAACCAGAAATTTAAAATGTAATCATGCTATCGTTCAAAAATGAAAAAAATTGATAATAATCAAAAAAAAATACTCTCTAAAGTATTCATACTTTAAATGATAAAGATAATTCACTATTAAAAGGATCGCCTATTGGTGTCGTAACGTTTGATATATGAAACTAGTGTTTTTGAATTATCTATGCATAATATATCAAGTATATTATAACTATAGTGTCGGCGTTTGGTAGGTACAATTAATACTGTGACGAGAGGAGTAATATCAAATAAACGGAGAAAGTATTACCTTGGAGTGACAACGTCACCTTGACAGTCGAAAATAATTATTTTATAAATTAAGGTATAATATAATAATATGGGTAGATAGTATAGGTATATCTTACACAAACTACCTACTGCACTCGCGTAGATGCATGTATGCAGGTATTATAATATTATGCAGTAAGAACACACTTCCGCCGGCCGGTTCCTAAGTAGTACTAATGCATTTTCGGCGTCCGTGTCGTGTTCGTTTCGATTTAGTCGTAAATTTAACCGCGTGACCGAGTCGGATGAGAAAAAAAACAAATCAACCAGATGACAATACCACATTATAACGCACGTCGTCCAACTCGTCCTGTACACGCACTGCACAGGGTTATAATATTATACCCGATGCTGCGCAATTCATACAAAAGATCGTGTGGGAGCTTTGTGCGAGTTTCTAAAAAGTGAAAACAATCGTACGACGATTTATCCATATACATATTATATGCGTACGTATTTATACATCGAAATCAGTTCCATTTTTGGAAACAGCGAGCAGAAAGTGCGATGGCGCGACTGCAACACTCAATAATTGCAGCAACGGATACCACCTGCTCCTATTTTATATCACTATAATATAGCAGTATATACGTGTTATTATACGTCTTACCGAATCTGTCCCGCGCGATCTTCATGTGCACACCAACAACAGAAATAATAATAAGCAATGATTTTTCGATAACAATAATATTCGAAACGGACGTTTAAAAAGAACAAGACGAACGTCTGTGTGGGTACGGTTAGGTATTCGGTCGCAACGTACCATAGTATATAGGTATATGCAGACAACAATATAATAATATTATTAGACCGGCACTGGCACCGGGCCTGGGCCGAAAATGTTCGGGGAAGAATTAGTATAAAATAAAAACCGACTGTCGATTTTTTTTCTAAAGAAATCGATTCGATTACGAGCGCCGCGGGCACACACAGGTACATTATATAGGTATACTGACGTACCGTATAATAATAATAAATAATAATGTACGGGCACGTTCCGCGGTACCTATATGTATTATTATACAAAATGCGCACAATGATATCGCGTTTTATGTGGGTACGACGACGGGGCTGTGTTCGACCCAGAGGGTAGAAAAAAAAATATAAAACACGAAATGTGCGGAGGTGAATGGGGATGTGCCCGGTGGTGTGGAAGGGGGGGGGGGGTGTTAGGAATCAGAGCGAGACTCGTAGCGGCCCGCGCGTTTCCAGGAAAGCGTGGCGATGAAATATTATTACCGCGAGACGACGACGGCGGCAGTCCCGCCGGCCCGTCGTCGCCGCGGTGCCAACCACACACGAATCCCACGCGCGGAGACACCTACCCGCGGGTACTCGCACGTCGTTTTATTCAGATATCCTGTTGCGCGTACCTAACAGATATTAATATTAATATTATTATTATTATTATTATTGAACCGTAGCTGCAGCAGTAGGTAAGTATAACGGCGACGGTCTGCGACACCACGATTTATGTAACACCGGTTTTGCCTACACCATCCGGTCGCGGTCGTCGTCCGCGCAACGCCGACGGAAATTTCACACCGATAACAATATAATAATAATAATAACACGACTTTAAGCTTTTACACGATCGCATAAATCATAATGTCTGCTCTACACAATATTAATATTATCATAATACCCGCGGAGACTGTTATTCTTAACCACGATTCGCAATGGTACCTTTGACGGTTTTGCGTTGGTGGGCTACATATGCGGTGGGTTGAGGGCAGACCGGACCGGCGATCCGAACTTTTACTCAGCGCCGGTCAAAATCGATTTGTCATCTGTACCCGCCACCGGCCCTCTGCCCCACGAATATTATAATTGATTTCCGAACTCACCTGTGATCATGGCGTTCCGATTTCGCGCCGAGTACATGGTGGTGGCGGCGGCGGCCGCGACGGTGGATTCGGCGGGTCACGTCGTCGTCTGTCCGGAGATTTCCATGGTCTTTCGACGACAGATGGTCCGGCGGCGGCGGAGTTACACGCACTCGGCGGCCCTGCGGACGGCGTGGTAAACCTCTCGACCGAGACTCTCGCGAAACACGGCGGGAACCGGGAAAATTTTTTGGAAAATTGCGAGCACCCGCGGCGAGGGGGTGTGGAGGGAAAATTCGTTTTTACGAGACGCGAGGAGCAGCGCGCACGACGACCGGCGAAACAGGTACCGACCGCGGTGGACCGGCGAACGGTTGTGGCGGCGGGGAAACCGCTTTGCCGGACCGATTCCGCCGCGGCCGTTCGTCTTTGGCGGTCGTGCCGCGGATAGTGGTGGGGTACTGCGGCGGCGGCGTGCGGTACAACAACATTGCCGCCGATGCCGTCTCGAGTCCTCTTCTCCGTTCTAAATCATCGACACGAGCACGCCGCGGGGTTTAATCCCCCCAAATTCTGCCCAGTGGTGCCTATGCGGAATACCTGTTGTGTCTAAGAGAATAAAATGTATTATAATAATATTATGATTGAAATGTTTTTATTAATTTATTACCGTCGAATAAAATACTCACCACCTCGAAAAATCACACACACACACATAGTATTATGTGCATGCATGTACATCACATAACGTATTTATGTGTTTAATATTTGTATAATCTGTTTGACTATAGTAAAATGTTTATATAGTACATAAAATATTAAAATACATGTTATATGGCCTACGGGTTATGTGAGGGCCGAATAAAACATTTTGGTATTCTTGTCATGATGTGCTGTCTACCACATATTTTTATATTTAAGAATAATAATATGTATAAAGATTGTATAATATTATCCAGTAAAACATCATTCAATAATACCTACACAGAGTTTAAATCTCACAACTTTACCTAACTGTGTAATTCTAAATAAGTACATACAAAATTTCGTATTTATAATTTTTTTACATTTTAGATTTCGGGAGGAGCGATGAATGATTTTACAATAATGATGTGTATTTTATTATTTTTTTATTTTTGTGTCTTTCATCACGGTTTGGATTGCTAGTGCTTCGAATTTCTTCAACAGCAACTTCTCTGGTGAATCTAGTTAGTGCATTCGGGAGGTGAAAATCTAAAATTCCCAAGAGTTTTCAAAAACGACAGGAAAAACAAACAAAAATTTAAGGAAAACGGTAACATTTACTACAAACTAGTTTTCGAAAAAATCGATTTTGGTTTTTAGTGAAACTCTAAAAATGACCGAAAATATATGAAATTTTCATTGAATGTTTGAGTTAAGATTTTCTATACACCATATAAATTTTCAAAATATTTTGACTCGTATTGCACTATTTAGGAATATGAAATTTTCGATTATTGTTTGTTTTTTTTTACTTATGTCAATAAAAATTTTTTTGTTAAGTCCAAAATTTTGAAAATGCAGTACAAGGTTCCTCGTAAGTTGTTGTAAGTGGAAATTAAAAACAAATTGAGCGTAAATACTCAATACATTTTAATGAGCATTTAAATTTAGAATTTTGACAAAAGTCGTAAAAATCATAAAAACTTGCAAATTATTTTTAACTATAAATTCATACGTTTTTTTTTTATATCTAATATTTAAAAATTTAATACAAGATTCTTTTTAATTTTGTCTACCTTAAACAAAAAAAATTTTTTACCAGAACGTAGTATTAATTTTTGATGAGCGTTTGAAGTTGAAGTTTTTATAACATTGGATATTCACTCGTTTCTATAGCATATTATAGTGATTTTCTTATTTTGTTGTAATTCAAAAACGAATATGTGTAGACACTTGAAATTTACACCATATATGTTAATTATATCAATTCATAAGCTTGATAAATTTTCAAAATATTTCAGCTCGTTTTAAGCTATAGATATTTTAAATTTTTTTAGTTTTTTTTTTTATAAATGTCAATAACATTTCATAAGTTGGGTCAAAAATCATGAAAATTTTATTCAAATTTCTTGCTATTTTGTTACAACAGCAGTTGAAAAATATTAAAAATACATAAGTGAGAATTTTTTTATAACCATTTAAAGTTCAAATTTTGACAACATAATATATCAAAGTGAAAATCGAAAATGATTTTGTAGTTAAAAATTTATAAAATGTTCAATTTCTATAGCTAAGGAATTAAAATTTAAAACAAGGTTCCATGTAAGCAGTTTTTTCCGTAACCAAAAAATTTAAAAAATATATATAAATATAGTTATGTTTTATAGACATTTTAAGTTCAAATTTGGACAAAATCACATACTAACACAAATAATAACTATTTGTCATTTAATTGTAATTTAGTCCAAAACATCCCAATTTTACATAAGTATATTTAATGATTTTCCACTATCACTGATAATTTAAGAATAATATTATGAATAATATTAATTCAACTTCCCGACTACCGTATTAATAATAAGTAGGGCTCGGATTTTAAAGCAAATGCTTCTATTTATATATTTAAGATAGAAATCTAATTTTTATACATAAATTCATTTCACGTTAATCTGATTCGAAATAAACGAATTTATTTTTGCTTTTTTTTGCTTTTTTTAGTATAAATGCTTTTTTTGCTTTTTTATTGCTTTTTTCAGTTATTCAAGCTGTGGAATTTTTATTTGTTGTTATGCTATGAAAATAAAATAAAAGTGTAAAGTAAAAGTTAAATGAAGCTCATGGAGATATTGCAACTGCTATTTCTGGTAAACAAAATCGTGTTCTTTTGAAAAACAAAGGCTGGAAACAATTACTGGACATCAATACTATACTGTGTGGCGTTTCATCAGATGAAATTAATTATCATGGGTTTGATTTAAACGAAACCTCTTGCATGAAGTATGCACCGATCACTTCAGTGGATGTAGAGCGTTCGTTTTCGATATATAAAAACACCCTGTCTGACAAGAGAGTCAGTTTCACTACTGAAAATCTTACCAAATACATGGTAGTAAATTCTTTTTTTAATTTAAATTAATTTTTCAATTTTTTTTCATTCAGTTTTATAAAATTATAACTAATTCGTGTTAATTTTTAGTCGTGCTTTTTTTTTGCTTTTTTTAAAAATAAATATGCTTCATTTTTGCTTTTTTTAAACAATTTTATGCTTTTTTTGTTATTTATTATGCTTTAAAATCCGAGCCCTAATAATAAGTAATAACAATATATAAAATATCCCTCACTAACATACTGTCTCCGATCAGAATCGTTTTTCGTATACAATGATATTATATTATTGAACTCAAATTTAATATCATCCATTACAGTGACCTTCTAGACACTACCTAACGTACAGCAGAGCGACGTCCACTTACCCTCTTTTTAACATCACGTACACAAAAAATATTTAAATATTATAATACTATTCATAAAAAATAAATACCAATAAGTTTTTATCATAAGAAAAATGTCTTCAAAATTATTATTATTATTATTGAGGTACATTAAATAAAAAATATATATATGTTAGCAATTAGGTAAATGTACCTATTACAAAATATGATTTTAAGTCTCTTAGAAAACATTAAAATGGATCTCGTGTATTATTTTTCAGAATCCACCATCGTTTTGCTAAATATGACGGTAGCAAAGATGGTGATGTACCATCCATTTTCTCAACATGGGTACGAAGCTTTAGAGCTCCCTATATAAACTTTTTATGCGATATAACATTTTTTTGGAGAGCCACAGCCCACACTGGTATCATATTGTTAAAATAGAACTAATAGAAGTGAACTTTGATTAGGAAAAAGTTCAATCGTCGTTGCCGTCTAGTTGTATAATTAATTACTCTATAAAAATCATTTGATTTAAATAAAACATGATAATAGGTAATTTTTATACTTTGATATTGCCAAACATACCGGACATTAACGACATGCAAGTTATAAACTGAACTTGGCTTTAACTTATAAGCCATGTTATTGAAATGGTAAGTGACAATGGTTTGAATCAAATCTCAATCGAATTAAATCAGGACTTGAAACCGAAAATATTTTTTCCTATTTCGATTTCAGTTTTGGTTATCGGTATTTTTTTTTCGATTTCACTTTCAGTTTTGATATCGATTTCGTTTTTAAAGGTTCTAACCTAAGTTCAAAATAAAGCCCTGATTTAAATACTTTTTACACTTAAAATACAGTATTTTTTTAAATTTGAATTTAAATTCTAATTTATTTTGGTTAATTTGGTTTTAAAATATACGACAACATAGTGACGACAGCCGATAGCAGCCGCCAGCTGCATAATACCACTATCCGCCACTCCGCCAGGCGAAATCATCAAATATTATGCAAAACAATAAATTGAATTTAACTGATCTATTAAAAAAAAACTTTAGTCTTATATAATATATTATGTAATACTATTAAACGTGTACACTTGGTGACTTTTTAATTCATTTAATTCGTGTGGTTGAAATAAATTATTCATTAACCTATAATATGTACATTTGTACATACAACGTATATCTATGTACATACAACCTACCATATTATGTTCGTAAATAGTTACAAACGGAAGAATGATATTATAATATTATATAATGTCCCGCGGCGTACCTACATTACAATATTATGATTACTATAGTGTAGGAATGTACACATGCACACAATAACGTCTCACACCTCTATCGTCTTTTGTTTTCCTGTTTAGCAAACACCGCGCTGGATCGTTAATTGTTGTTAATGGTGTCTTATATGGTTTCTCGGAAAAACTTCACAGACCACCATCCGCCGCCGCGCTTCACGCCCATATAGGAGACGGTGGAATATGATGAGGCAAATAATACTCTACGAATGCTGAAGACGATTTAAAACTCTTCCGAAGACCATTAACACCTCCTATATTATGCGTCATTACATTGAGCTTGTTATTGTCGAGTAACCGAATGACTCAAAGCAGCTTAACTATTTTAAGTAAATAAAACTCGAAACAGTACAAACTGAAACCTAGGCACGACCTGCACTACTAATTGGTACAATAATTTAGTCACTTTGATGTAGAACTTGTGACCGAGAGGCGGAGGCACGTGGTGGTCGAGCGTACCACCGATATATCAGCCTATATATATATAGGTGATTAATAATAATAGCCTATACATATTATATTGATTAAAAATAATTATTAACGAAAACGACTAGTGTTCCTTTCATTTGTTTTTACTCATACCAAACAGATTGTGCCCAGTGCTGTTTCCTTTTCCAAACTTCAACCTGTGTGGGCCACTATATATGTATACCTACGCCTAAATATTTACTCGTATAGGTACGAACCTAATGGACTCATACATCAGAAATAGAACTATGAGCGGCAATAAAATATGATAGGCCCGGTAAAGTACCTATACCATATTTTATTCCACATTTTGTAAGATTTAGACGTTCGAAATGTTCAGATTCTAGATAATTCAAGTGACAGTTACATTTATATCGATATGTTACTGCCAATGACGAAAATGATGATATTTAAGTTAAAGCCCGGCCAATGTCAAAAATTACCTTGAACAATACACATTTACGTAAATGCAGGAGACCCATAATGGTCAATGTTGTAGACACAGGTATTATTCTATTATTCAAGTCAATTCCCAACTCGTTGGACGTTTTTGTAAATTATACATTTATACATTTATATTATAAGGGTAAGGATCACTGTCTCACACGTTAGTATGTATTATTTATATTAATATTATCGACAATTAGCAATATAGTTATTCGAGCAAACCATAATAATATTAATCACAGCTGATAGATAAGTTAAATAGTGCCGTAGTTATCTAACAAATTATCAAAGGCAGGTAATTTATTTTATTGGATTTTTTCCCATAACGTATTTTAACTATTACAGTATCATTGCAGACATCGTATATCTTTGACATCGCTTCATTCGGAGTTCGCAGTTCGCAGTTCGCCAGTTCACGTTTCAATGCATTTTTAAATATTTACTTTTTATTTACGTAAAATATTAAGTATGGATGTAGATACTATGCGTAGTAAATTCAATGATTCATTTAATAAGTTAATTAGTCAAAAACTGACTGACAATAATTCCTATTTTAGTTTATCGGAGTATAGTGAGCACTGAGCATATTTCAAAGTTAAAGAATAGAAAAAAATATTAAGTACCAAGGGATTGAAAAAATTGGTGAAAGATTACAGGACGGTTCGTAAGTACGAAATATTAATGGTTAATGGAAAGGAACGTTAATAAAAGAAAAAAATGTATGTAAGTACGTAATTTACCAACAGTCAATGGTCAATGATTCATAATATTAATATTCGGTCAATGACGTGAAATTGTTTTATTTTGTTTTGAAATTTACAACAATAACCTATTATCTTGGAAACTGGTGTTATTTCCCAGTAGTTTACGAAAATAATCTAGTAAATTTGCTTCTAACGTTAATGATGTAAATGTTCAATTATTGTCATTGTCCGTAACAGATATAAAACCAAAAACCGTAATATTTCAATATTTTAAAGGCCAATAATATTTTTAATTTAAACATTGCATGTAACTAATTATTTTCTAACAAAAATATACACATATTATATTAGGAGAGTAAATACATACTTCATTAAATATATTATTTTGAATACAGCCCGCCGGGAAATTCTCTGTAACTCGCCGCTCCGGGCCAATATGGTTAGTATAATAATATGCAACATAAGTTTAATATTTATAATTTTGCATCGATCGCCTTTAATATAACAAGAGTGCTCATCGCCCATGTTCACACGATGATTTCTTTAACGGGTGTTCTCGAAACGTTTAATATAATGATAATTGAGCAGACAATACGTCGGGCATAAAGTAGAACACGCTTAATGCATCTAATTATTATAGCACAGAGCGATTATACTTAATTTACATAATATACGTCGTATCATCGAGAACACTACACTTAGGTTGTACCTGCCTGTACGGTTTAATAACAAACTTTGTAAAACAAGTAATCATTAATTACAAATATGATAATATATATTTGACATTAAACGAACACCATATAGTGGATATTTATCGTGTAGGTTTACGACTAAAGTAAGTATAATATTATGTATATAAATATGCCGAAATAAAATGGAGTTTGTATAATCATTTAGTACCTATAGGTATTGTTACAATTATTTTTTTTCAACTATAACCGTTCTGTGTTATGTGTATTGTGTATATATATCAGAACAACTCGTTTATAAAAAATAATTTATGGTTAATAGTCATAATATTATGATTTGTTGACAAGATTATAAACGAATTATATGTATATACTCCTTTAATAAATTATTACTTTGATATTTATGAGTGTAAAATTGTTATAGACGCACAAACCAATTCTTTTCTTATTAGTCGGTATAATTACTATAATTAAACGAAATAATTATGTATATTTTAACCGGTTATGGCATTACCATTATAAGTAGGATTGCATAATGGTATGCTATACAGTATAGCCTACAGTGCAGGTGGATTAAAAAAAAAATAGTAGATATGACAATAACAATCTCTTATATTGTAAAACACTTAATAGTTCGGTATTATACACTTAAGGGCGACGCAGCAAATAAGGGAAGTGGAGCGAAAAACCCGTTTTATCTCGGTGACGTTATCATTTTCTTTATTATTATTATTGTTACTATTATTATGATTTTTTTTTTTCAATACATTTTTACCTATGTGTAGTATTTATGTATACAAAACAAGACTAAACTTTTGCCATTAAAATCAGGTTCTCTATGAACATTTGTTATGAAGATATACTAAGTGAAAGTTCAAATTTGTCAAAGTTGTCGCACTTCTACGGTAGCTCAGGCCTAAGACCAAAAACCATTGAGTAATAACAATATATGTATAGTCATTAAATCGTTATAACGTACTTTTTTAATGTCGTTATTAAATAATTAATCGATGCTATGTACCTATGTAAAAAAACAATTATAAATTGTATTAATATATTAATACTAACCTACCTACAATAAGTTCATAACATTACTTTTACAATAAAAATACATTGTATGCAATCAAATATTTTGTCCAGGTATATTATACTATTAAAGTGCCTTTACTATATTATTTCATACTTTCATAGCTATTAACTTACCGTTAAATTTTGCATCATATCTTCAAATCCCCATTAGCCGTTAGCTCCAAACTTGAATTGTGAAAACGCCAATATTAATTTAATATTACTATAAGTGTGTAGTAACTTTTGAAAAAAGGAGAACTGACAAATTCAAAAATAGTAAACTGTGCCCAAAAGAACAGGTAAGCACAAAATCACCCATGTAAACTGTGTCCTAGTTTTTATTAATAGTAGAAAGCTGGTGACATGTAAACTGCACCCGACTACAATTTTAAAAATGAATAGCTATATTTTTACAAAATTAAACAAAATAACAATCTCTAATTTATACTTAGTTTGTTACAGCCATATAGTATGAATAATTAATAGAATACAATTAAAAATTAAAAAAATATATAATTTTAAAAAGTACAATATTAGGACAAATAGCTGGTAATAACATACTGTTGATAGATATTCGTCAATTGAAGTTTGACCATTATTAAATTTATTAATTTCGTAGGTTTTCGGGTTTTTTTTTTTTTGGTTTTAGAATTTTTGTAAATTTAAAGAGTTTATTTAAACTTCTTAATTAGTTTAATACATGTTTCTATTTGAATTTCTTTTAACTTCTCTATAAACATGTAAAATGTTAAACTTTAATAAGTTAACAGTTTTGTATATTTTACAAATGGGGCAAAGCTGAAGTTATACCTTGTTAACATAAATAAATATATTCGTATGACAGACTAATAGAATAACGCAGAGTACAAACTACACGCACAATATATTATAGGTACTATGTAAAGAAAGTTATATTATGCCGAGACGCAGACGAATGATTAGGTAACTTTTTTAAAATGTAATGACAATTAACAAATTATCCAACGTCTAACCTGGCAAATTGACAGTTGATTATAGTTATTGCCTATTAACAGTATATGCATTTAGCAGTTGAGCTTGCGTTTATTAGTCTGCGAGTTTCGGGATCTGCAATGGCCGAGAACTAGATACAGCTTCAGATGATAAACAAGTAACAAAATAATCTTATAACTAAATTTCTTCCAAAGTCCAAAACTATTCGTGGACACAAATTTAACTCAATACTACCAATAATACTATGAACTCTCTTTAAAATTAAAATATAATAAAAATCCTACGAGCTGCAATGGGTAATAATCTTACTTTTAAATTGTATGTAAGGAAAATTCACTCTAATTTTCAAACTGATGCAGCTAAGCGTCATCTGTTGAGCTTAAAAATTGATATGTTATTCAGGCAGTTTACCAATCACGCTTTAAATGACCTTTTCATATACATATTGCACTCTAAACATTTTAGGGTTGATAAACCTATTGTGCTCTAAAAATTTCCGGGTCGATAGAACAATTATTGCGCTCAAAACATTTTACAATACCTAAGAAAAACTTATTAGTTAGTTATTTAGTTATAAATGTATAATTGTATAATAAATGAATACATTAACTGATTTTTTTTGTGAGTATCAATATGCATAATACATAATCTACTTCTATATATAAAGGAAAGTGTACTTTAGCAATAATCAAGGCAGAGCCGAACCTATTTGAGTCATCGAATTGAAATTTTGAGGGTAGCTTAATATTATAATGTCAACTTCCACTAAGAAAGGATTTGTCAACATTTTGATTTTAAAGGGTTGAAATCGGCAAAAATAAATTGTTTACGTATAAATTGTATACCTATATCTAACCATTTGTCCGCCTAACTATATGTTTGATCGGCGTATAGATATGAATTGTTCCGAGGAGTAAAATTCTACAATTTATCTATATCTATCTATGTATACAAAAATAAATCCCTATTTTTCTTAGTCGAAGCATAACGCTTATCACTTATTATTTAAAACAGATCCAACTTTCTTCTATCTAAGATATAAAATAGTTAATTTATAATTTATTAGTATAATAATATAATAATAATAACAATACTAATATTATAATAATATATAATACACGGGCAACGCCGTGACGGGACAGCTATTATAATTTGAATAAATAATTTTTTTTACATTTACTTTCAAAATAATAATAACGCACTGATTTAAAAAATGATTTTCTGGTAATCTCTCTAGATTTGTATTTCTCAATAACAGAATTAATTATTAATTTTTTTTGTTAAGTATGCTCCATTTGAAATATATTTATTTTGTTCTGAACTATCTATTCTCATATACGTACTAGTCTGTGTTTTAATTATATTACGTATTTGTAAGACGGAGACGACACAGAGGTATGTATATCTTAAATACTAGATTAAATTGCTACTGTAAAAACGTTTACATCCATGAATATAAATCTTAACCGATTTTTTTTTTTTGAATTTTTAGAAGTATGAGTTTTTATTAATTAGTGTCAATATAAATTATAAATCTCATTATCTCAACGTAGTAACATCCACCTTATATAAAATAATACATATCATATGATCTATATCATGTATGATAGCTGCAGTTTGAGGCGAAAAGAATAATTGGATTCATTTTTTTAAAGGCGAAGTTAAAGTTTTCATTTTGGATATTTTACATTTAGTTATAAAAAAAAGATTTATTTTATGTTATATGTTCTTAACACATTTAAGGAGTTTAATATAGGCAACACATCTTACAAGTGCACGAGTGCGAGTCGTGTAAAAGTGTGCAATGTGCATAGAAAGCCTTTATTGTTATGGTAAAATATTATAGTCTGTGTTGTAAATTTATAAAATAAATGGTGAAGTGCTCCCCTACATGTACCTAGACATTATTTTATGTCAATTACGGGCTACATGAATAATATTTATGATTTTTTTTTTTTGTAATATTATCAATCTTTTTCCAATACTGTATTAATTGTGTTAATCAAATAACATATTATAATTTGTCGTTACAGTTGATTAAGATCAACTTTTTTACATTTATAAATTTAATTTTTGCTTCAATAATATTCAAACAATATATTTTACAAAACTGGATCACTATAATAGTTTGTATAATTGGTTTAATATAAGTTTGTTTTTGTAGAGAGCATAGAATTGAAAAAATAACTAAATTGTTCGTAAAATGTCATTAGAATTGCCTATATTAAAAATATTATTTTATAATATAAAAACAAACTAAAATAAAATAATATGTCAAACATTTCAGGACAGAAAATTCTTTTTAAGCTTCTGCAGAAAAAACTCCCAACTCTTCACACTAACTGAAATAATAATATCATTAAAAAACATTATATCTCAAGTTGCTATATAAGTAATAAATAATAATATTTAATGTGTTTTTTTATCAATTTATAAAGCAAATTATCAACGTTATATTATAACAGATAATTTGAATACATATAAATACCAACGTTTTTACAACAAAAATATTTCATTTAATCGTAGTAAGTATGTGTTACAACTATTTTACCTCTTGAATAATCACAATAGTACATGGTTAATTGTTTTTATTGTTGTACATAACTAAGTTTCTGCGGGGTAATTTATTGAGGGTTGTAGGTAATTCTGAAAAACGAATTCTAATTTTAATGTTGTATTATGTATTTTACGTAAAATATTAATATTTGCTTTGTATTCTCTCACTTTTATAATTTATAAAAATTGGCTTACTCAAAATTTGATTACACAAGACTCATTGCAAGTTTCTGAAATAGCAAAATGTTTGTTGGTAATTATTTAATAAAATATTTTAAAATATATATTTAGCATGATTATTTAATATATCAGGTATAAATATGCTATATGCAAGTATGTAGCTATGTCATTAAGATATAGGTACATAAATAATAAATTTATTATCAATATACAATTGAACATAATTTATTGAAAGTAGAATGTATAAATTATAAAATCCAATTTTGTATCATAATATCATTAAACATTAATAGCTAGTTTAGTATCAAACTCTTTTATTTTTTAGTATGATGAACGTTTGAGTAACTTTATTTACATCAAACTACAGAATTGTGTTTTCACTAAGCAGTATCGCATAGTTTTATTTGTTACATGTATACTATAATATGCAGTTTATGTAAAAAAAAAAGTAGTTGTGTACATCATTGACATTGCTTACATATCAATTATATTTAATGTGTATAATGTCTACATAATTTGTGTGCCATATTAAATTAAATAATATTCATAATGCCGTCGATGAACAGTTCTGTCAATATTTCACATTACATAGTTGCAGAATTATTTGTGTTTTATTAGATATTTAAACACAAATATAAGCTACTCATATAGTAGCTAACTTTATTTAGGTTTTAGTACCAATCAATATACTTATATTTAATGCAGTATTTGTAGCAACACATACTTTTTTTATTGGTATCTAATAGAAATATAATGTGTGTAACATAGCAAATTCACAGCAGATCACATTTATTTCAAAATCTAAAGTTAAGATTATTATCTAGGGCATCTCATAGGCGTTTTATTATATTTTAACTTTGAAGTGAGTCTTAAGTATTTTAAAAATTGTAAATTGTTTGTTGGCCGACTGTGCCATGTTTAAGATTAATGCGGTTGATGATAGGCGGGTACCCCTGTTTGTACATCTTAAGATACTCATAACTCACTTTAAAATTGAAATATATTATGTAAATGTAATAATTAGATAAACAAAAAATAAATTGTTTTTAAGAATTTAAAACAATTATATTGATAACTTTAAAAAAACGAATAAAATATCAATTGTTTTACATTACATTTGAATATAACTTTCAATGTACAATAGTTATAGATACACAATGTTTTAATATTCATACAGTATAATTTAACTCGACTATCATAAATGTAAAGCTTTCTTCTTATCAACTAGAATAGACAATATTATGTTTATTTGTATGTAGTTTTGCATGCATATTCATAAAAATTAACACTAATACTTTTATCAATTGAAAATATTAAAAACAATAATATTAAAAAATAGTTATTCATAGGTTCATAAAGTTTGAAATTACAATAAAATCTAGTTTCTTAAGACCCATACCAGTAAAAATTAAAAATATACAACACTTAAGATCTAGGTTCTTTTAATTTAACAATCTTAATATTATTAGCACTTTTTATATGTGATATGTCTTGTGGAGTGAGGAATATGAATTGGTTTTTACGATTTTCAATAGCCATCATCAGCAGCTGAGTAGTGGCTAATCGATTAACATTATCCATGTATACATCATATTCATCAATGGAGTAAAATGGCAATTGCATGTTGCTCCATAATGCCAAAATTAATGCAACTGTAGCAAATGTCCGTTCACCGCCAGAAGCACATGAAGTACTTATATTATTAAACATTGATATTGCCATACGTTGTTCATGTTTATTAATTTCGAGTTTGCCCTTAATTTTGCGTAGTAACAGCATCAAGTCGAAAGCTTCAATTACTTTCAATCGAAAGTACTCAATATAGTTATCAAGTGCTGTTGTACTAAGATCGACAGAATTCTTATTGGATTTATAAATATCTGCAATTTGTTTGTATAATGCACTATCTTGTATATATTGTTCTTTTCTCTTCTTATAATCTTCTCTTAAGGCTAGATGGTTTTTACCTGTTTTCTTCAACTCCATTTCTAATAACCTGTATCTATGGTTGGTTTCTTCTATGTCTCTCCTTATATCTTGTTCAACTGTTTGGATTTTTTTTCATAAGTCATGTATTCTATTACTTCTTTGAAATTTTGTTTCAACACATTTTTAACATTTTCAAGTTTTTCCGAGTACTCTTCTGTCACTGATTTTGTTTCTTCAATATGTTCACTATATGTATTGGCAGATATGGCTTTATAAAAAAGATCGTACTTCTCATTTGGTTTTGCACTTTTATGAAATGTTTTAACCATTGCTTGATTCATGACACATTTTAGATTATCCACTAATATATTAAAATGAAGTGTCAAATTTTTAAATTCATTTTTATCAACTTTAACAACTTTATTATTTTCAATTAAAAATTTATAATTTGTGGATGATTCAGTAATTTTTCTCACTATAGTAAATAGTCTAGACATTAAACAGTAGTTTGTGTCGTCCCCCCGTTCCAGTTGGGGTACGCAAAAAGAAACTAGTAGAGGAGCTCCGCTCCCTGGCGCACCCCCCCCCCCAAATCGTGTACTGTATATATCTAGAGAGCTTAATGTACAGACTGTTCACTAAACTGTCTATACCTACTAATATATTAGTCTAGCTCTGTATGATACCGCCATATACATTATGCAGTCTATACTGTAGATGTTGATATTATATTTAAAATATATTTTTACTCAATACCTACCGCGGAAGGAAAAGTATAGTCATTAAAAATCATAGCTGTTTAAATTACAGGACAAACAATTGCAACACTAACAAGTCATATTTATAATTCATCAGTACTCAGTATCAAATCATACTGTATTACGTGCGTAGTATTAATAATTATAAGAATTAATATATATTTATTTGTCAATAAATAAATATAATATGACGAATATAGAACAATTTAAATTTGTAATTGGATTGCTCTTTGATTAACGGTATTTTTAATTTTTTAAATATTATATGTACCTTATACATAACATATTAATTATACCGGTTGTATCTTATGTCACTGTACTCGAGGTTATTTAACAATATAATGGAGCGATGAGATGGGATCTCGAAAAAAAACAAAAAAATCATTTTTTCTTTTTTTTAACAAGAAGTTTTTTTATAACAATTTCAACATTTTTGAACATTCAGTTGTTCCCACAGTAAAATCAACTTTATTTATTCAAATAATGACAATTATAATATTTTTTTAATGGATTCAAGTAAATCTTTTTTTCTGAAAATTTTTCTAGTAAATTCTTCAATTTTGGTTCACTAGTTTATGAATTATAGTTCTCTAAGCTTTAGTTAATGCACTAATACTTTGAATTAACATAATTGTTAAACATTTTACTTATTTGCTATTTTGTTTTCTTTCAACTATTTTTTGATTCACTAAAATTGGTCATCGAACGAGACACGCTTAAAAAAATTTGGGAGAAATACCTACGAAATTGTTGACAATCATAATTCAATATATTAATTTTAACATATAATCATCAAAATAAGTTACACCAATGGGGACATTTGTCCCCGAATGGGCAAATATTGATCTATTTAGGGAGCGGCCGTGGCACCGCTTTAACACGGTGTAGTATTGTATCAAAGCATAGAATATAATTAATATTATTTTAATAAAACCCTGGTTGTAGATGGACAACCATGACTTAACCATGAAGAATTATGTGCTAAGAAAAATCAAAAATGTGGATTTATTTTTTGGTTGTTGGAGGGGGGGGGGGGTAAAATTATGATTGGCCCAGGTCGCCAAAATTGTAAATACGGCCCTGGCTTTACACTTTTTTATCACAGTTACATTTCTTGCAAAAGCAAAAATGTATATTCTTAATTCTTTAATATGTGGCTAAGTTAATAATGGTATAATGGAGTTCAATTATTGACATTATAATATGTTTTTGTATGGGGGTCAAAAAAAAAAAAATTTGTGTAATGAAAAAATGTTTTTTGTTTTCTTCCCGTAGTGATATAAACTTGGAATTTAAACCATAGTTTCCCTATAACCACCTTGCATGCAAAGTCTGATTTTAGGAGTTAAAATACATCCTTTTTTGTCTCTTTCGTATGCTTACTACAAAATTTTATTTTATAACGTTTTTATTATAAATTTACAATACTTACTTGTTGATAAAAAAAAAATAATCTTCAAAATCAGGACATATTTATTATCTTATGTTTTTCCAAAAAGAGAGAATTTTTTTTTATATTAATAATGGAAATCTGTAATTTTAAGTACCAACCTATAATAATATTGAATATTTATGAAAATATATGGTGAACTTCATTATAGCTTCACGTGGGAATTAAACTAATTTAAAAAATAATATTAGGTAAGTACTTGCCTGAAGATATGAAAATTACTAATTAGAGTGAGACCAATAACGACAGTATTGAGAGTTCATTTCTGCAGAATTGGAAAATGACAATTCGTCACTAAAAACTTTTTTTTACCTCCATACATAAGACATATTAATGTCAATAATCGAACTCTATTATACCATCATTACCTGTACCCCGTACAATGACATAAGATACACCCTGTATATTTTATAGTGTATAGATAACCATACGTTTTTGAGCAAATCGTAAGGGCATGAGTTTTCTTTTAACGCTGACACATACCTCGAATTAATTGCTTACATTATAATATAGTAGGTACCTATTAAGATATTTAACCAGAATTGTATTTTCACGTTAGCCAGGATCTCCGAGTTCTAGGATTACGTAATAATAGTTTTGGTATTAAGGGGAAACCGCGCTATCGATAATAAACGTGATATACAACGACGGAAAGTAGTTACGTACCTATACCTCACCCAACGCTTACCTTTCGCCCAAAAGGTTGAAAAGGTAAGAAGTCCTTTACTGCCGAAAATAACGAAGCGCTCAAGGCGCAACTTTGAAACTGGTTACTGGTTAGTGATTGTCGCCGCTACCGAGACCGTGATCCAATTATGCTATAATTGGAACACATCGATGCCGCCGGCACTAGCTGACCCATATTTACGTAATAGTATGTATAGTCATACGTATTTCAGTAAATTCCCGAGGAACTCCCGTATTTAAACAGAATTTTTTCCCCAACGCACATCAAGCGCAAGCCCAAGAGCACAATTTCAACGAAAAAACAGGGGGTGCTGAAACCCTTTTAATATTGTGTGTGTAATTTTTCTTGTGAAGTTTCGTAGTAGCTGGCCAGCCGTGCACCGACGAATTTGAGGGTCTTTATACAATATCTTCTATTATTATTATTTCATATCTGCCCTCATATTATCATAGATGTATACGAGGTAATAGCTCAAATAGCTATTCCTATATATTGTTATATCGCCACAAATACAGCGATTTAATTATTATTATAATTTTGAGTTACCTACATTTGTCATTAGTTTCTTAAGCACACGCATCACCTACACACTAGTACTCACAGATCTTGCCCGGCTAACAAGTCCAATTTCTGCAGAGTACTAAACATATTATATACATACAAATTAAGGTCTCCACACACTGCAGCGGTAGCGGTAAAAGAGTCCGCGCACAATTTACCTCCACCATAGCGGCAACGCCAAGACAAAAGATTGGTTGCATTAGGCCTGTCGTCTGTCAGTGTGTGAGTATAGGTAGCGCAAGAAGCTAAAAAGGTAGGTAACCGGACATACAAACAGATTAGAGATTTGTTGTACTAACGACAAGTTAAGTGTAAAAATCTCATTAAATAATTATATTTAATAAAACTATAAAATAGAAAATAGAAATAATTTTTGCATATTAAATTTAAGAGGACGTCACATCCGCATGTGTTGTCTCCGTCTTACAAATGTACAACATAGCAAAAGCTGTTTTGCGTGGGACAACTTTTATCTTTCTGTGTTTGAGTGGCTCCAAAATTGTTGAACATAAACAGTAAAAAGTTATGTATGCAACAGCGTGCCTTTATTTTAGATAACATAAATACAATAAAAGTTATTTGATTCTAAATATTTTGTTTTTTTGTTCTTTTCATTTGCTTATCAAAAATGATTGGATAGTGTAATTAAAAAAAACAGACTGTTGCACAAATTAAGTTCTTCTTTGCGTATTGTGTACATTAGGTAGTTTTACAACGAATATGGTGCGAGAAAAGTTGTATCTCGCAAAACAGTTTTTGCTATGTTGTACATATAAGTTGCTTTCATTCATTCAAATTTCAACATATTTCAAAATTGTTTTTTTTCTCTGTATTATAAATAGATAACTCTACGAATGGAATATTTTCGAATTTTAAAAAATACTGTACTAGAATATCTGCATTATGTACCAAATTACAGCTACTGACTTTCCAATTAATTAACATACTGTAGCCTTTAATATACATAGTACCTATATTTATATATATATATATTCAATTTTGTATCTCATCAAAAAGTATATATTTTTTACTAAAACAATTGTTAAATTGTGAAATTATATTTTATAAAGGCTGTACCTATATATTATTGTATTTATATTAACTTGAATAAATTTAACATAAAATAATTCTATCTGATAATTAATACCAAGTTTAAAAGATTGGACTCTAGTAAAAGTTATGAAAAGTAAAATTTGGCTGGACCAGCAAAAGGGTCAGTATCATTTTTTAATTTTTTTTTTTTAATGAGCTTTTTGAATTACAATGATTAGCTTGACAATTATTGTAGTAAACATTGGACCAGTTAAACAGTTAACATTACAATATTAAATAAGGAAATCAGCTTTCAAAATAAATGATATTATTTTATCAATAACAAGTTCAGAGTTTGAGTTAAGAAGAGGGCAAAACCTCTTCGGGCCTGTGTTCAATAGTTTTGCACTTGGAATGCAATTTTTAAATTATTGGATTGAGCTCCTCTACTTAAGGTACCGTTGAAATCTTGTCAAATTCTGTCAAAAACTTCTGTTTTTAATTCTAACTATTTATATTAATAATCATCACATTTTTTATTCTGAAAAAATATAATTGTTATAATTTAGATTGCAATGATTATTATCATTTTCAAAAAGAGGGTAAGTGGATGTCTCCCTGCAATACAGTAGCTTACAAGTTTATAAGGTCCAATATATTAGATTTATATTATTTTGTTTTTAGCATTTAAACGGAAATGTTATTAATTCAATTAAAGCCAGGTGCATAAATTGCCGCAGTGTATGCATACCATATTTAATATGTTATATCTAAATTATAAGTTGTAAGTTTTAACTAAAATAAGCAGACATTTTATATAATAATGAACAATGGATATAGATTATGGACATGAGCTCAATTAAGGAGACTGAACCAGTGAAATAGCATGCCCTCAAAAAAGTATGAAAAGCCACCCCCTTTAAAAAAGTTATCCTCTGAACTCACATAACATTAAACCATAATGAATAAATAAATAAAAAGTGGGTAAGTTTTCTGGTGTATTTTTAACATATGTAACTGAATTATATATAAATTAATAATTATTTAGTTGAAATGTACACATTTATTTATTATATAATATTCTAATATCAATTATGGCCCAGGTTGTTATTTTTATTTTGGGACAAAATCTTTTTTTAGTTATTATAATATTTAAGCTTACCAGAAATAGCACTCAATAACTAATAAGAGTGAAGCATATATTATAATATATATATTTATGTATAAATGTATAATATAGTGTATTTATAAATCTATTGTTAAGTGCTTATTTTCTACATGTAGGTATGAATGGTCTTGGGAGTACTCTCATGAACATAAGTTCAACAAGTAGTTATTTACACACACACAAGTCAAACACAGATGAAACCCAATCAAAAGTCGTATTGATTATAAATGTATTAAATGTTTATTTGTTATCAATTCAGGTTGAATGTTTTAAAAATACAAATTAAAAGGTTTTAAAAAAGCAGTATAAATAATAATAATGTAAATGATATGTACTCTTGGTATGGCAAGTATGAATTCATAATTATTGAATTTATACATAAAAAACAAATCAATAACATAGAAAAGCTTAAAAAAATATTACATTGTTCAATTTTGCAAAAAAAAATTAAATAACTTGTTAATTATTGTTTATATAAAGCAAGAAAATTGAATATCACATGTCAAGTGAACTCTAGTTTTATATTTTCTTTTAAACACAAATTTACTAGTTTAGAACATTAATTAAACATCTACATTATATATCATAAAAAAAGGAGTATATTTATTAATTCAAAGAATTACTTTACTCAACTACTGTACTACTGTACTAAACAAATGGCATGGTGTAATTTTAAAGCAATCATACAATCTAATTGTGAGGAGTTTTTAAACAGAACAACTTAAACCTTTATACAAACAATAATTATGCAATAATTAGGGAGAATTTATTTTGAACGTATTACAATTTTAGTTCACAAAAATTTAAGACCCACTTAACAGATAAGTATAAAAATTCATAGTGACTTATTATGAATTACAAAAATGTAAAAGTTGTGTTGAATATTTTGCGCAAAGTGTGTAGCAATAGCTACTAAAATAACTTAGAATTAAATGGACGGATTATTGTTATTCTAGCTATAAAAAAAATATACATTAATTACCCTACAAATTTTTTTCCACAAATTCTCAATAACCTTTTATTTTTAGTCATAAGAAAAATTAAAAATCAATTATTGCTCATTTAATAATTAATAATTATGATGAAATTCATAGATTTTAAATTAAATACTTAAGATTTTTGTGTTCACAGGTTGTATATACCTATCCAATATCAATTGCACATTAAATTCAAAGAAAAATTTATAATTAATTTATTAGTATGTCAATAATTACATAAATGACCAAATTTCTTAGTAAAATATTTGTGTTTATTGCCTCCACAAGTACTTAAAAATATTAGCAGTAATTACATTATTACATTTTTCAATAAGGGGCATCAGAAATTTTGGTACGGACAGCTGCCCACCCTGCCATATGCAAGAACCGCCACTGCATTAAGAATAAATTAATGAAAAAGTAAAGAATTTGCTGATAGAGATTTGAGAATAAAAATTTGAATATTTATATGTCGGTGTGAGACAATTGTTTTATGTCATCTGCATCACAGTTGTAATTGGCTCTTTGAGTAGCCTTTTTTTGACGTTTAATTTTATGTACCCGTCCCTCTATTATATATAATACTCCACTGCAGTAAAGGGCAATAGTTCCTGCCACTCCTACTCCATAGCTCCATCCTATGTCATTGTGTTCCCAATCTGGCATCCATACTCTACTGTCTCCATCGATTCCAAATATTATCAGAGCAATGGTACTGCATACAGCTGAAAATAATATTTTTTAATCAATTATGAGGTATGTTATACAATATATATATAAGACAACATAACACAATGTCTTACCTGCAGCTATGTAAAGTATTCCAGCTGTGAATAGAATTTTAACATAACGTTCATAAGCTCTATTTAGATACATATAAAGTATAGAGTAGAATAAACCAAACACTGTTAAAAGAACACAAGTTGAAAACCAAAACTGAGTAGCAATATAAAAACCTAAGAAAAAAAATTGTACTAATTAAAATGTTTCTCACAAAAAAAAATATAAAACTTTATTTAGTATGGATGAAATGTAAAATAAAAAACAAATTTACAAACAAACCTTTGAATAAAACATCGTAGATAATATAATATTCTTCTTCGAACACCCACCAACAACTATGGAATTTTGTGTCGTACCAATGATGAGAGTCCTCAAATTCTTTAAAACATACTACCCATAAACCTGTGGATGAGAAAATAGTTTAACACATTGTAAATAAACACCTTATTTCATTCACTTTTGTTCATAGTTAGTGTAAAAATAACTTAACATTATTGATTTCAGTAACTTGAAACTATCATTATTCATCAATATTTCATTAAAATGCAGTTTTATTAATACTAATAAAAAAAACCAGCAAACTTGGATAGTATTATTATCACAATGCTTAATTAACCTAGAAACCTACTTGCAGATTATTTTTAAAAAAAAATTATGTTTATACCATTTTAACAATTAAAAAAAAAAATTTGAGATGTTGATGTCAGTCATTAAGTATCAAGGGAATGAAAATTATTATAATTAAGCAGAGGTAGAAGGTACTACCGATCTAGATGAGAAAACACAACATTTAGTTCGAGATACAAAAATCTGATTACAATAAAATGCACAGTGTTGTATTCTTTCCGGAGAACAGTTAATTATTTTCTAAGCATTTGGAATTCGCTCAATGTTCAAAAATATTAAAGTGTATAATATCCGTGCGCGTTATACTAACCGATCCTTTCGAATTTCGGGTGCTTTAATTTCCCATCCGTAACCAACCAGCTCTTCGTCATAAACGCCAACAGGACCAAAAACGCTCCCAAAACCGACAGGCCAACGGCAGTCAGGCCATTTCTAGACTTGGCCATGGAAATAACTGGTACTTCAAGACGCGGACTAAAGATTTAAGTTTTGAAACAAAAAATAAAACTATGAGTGTTCTACAGGAGTCTATGATCTCGGTGGCTTTGTAGACGCGGACACGAGCGTCTTAAGACAACGCTTATCAGCGCAATACTTTTACTCATCAGTATCACATTAACACAGGTTGCCTTATCACATAGTCAGTTATAATTGCATTTTAATTTTTGTAATTTTTTATACTTTATAACTTATATTTTAAAATATTAATTCTGAAAATGAAAATAAAAAAATATTTCTGAGACCGAATTTACAAATTATCTACTGATTCTTCAAGTGACGAATTACAGATGGTTTCAATTAAATTTGGTTCACCCTAAGGTAAGGATGACAATCTGATACAAAAAATGTAAAAAGATATTAATTTCAATAAAATTAATTGTTAACTAAAAGAAGAATAAAGAATCTTTTCGACACGTTAGTTAGTAAGTTAGTATTTAGTAGTTAGTTTTAGGTCTATGGGATAATCCGCAAATTCAAATTGAAATACAGTATTTCGATGTTTTTGATAACGGCCCGGTGCCAATAGATTATGCATAGATAATAAAAAGATGGATGGGACCATAGCCATATTATAATAGATTTTATTATTATATGTTAAATATTATATTATATTACATATTTAATTATATTATATGTCTATGGATGCGACGTCATCATAGATTGAGGTCACTATATTTTTGCAGTCGTGAAGTGATAACAAATTGAGGCCGTTTTTACATTATTGTATAATACGATTAAATACATAATATATATACGTGTATAGACTGATCGTTGATACACGTATAATTTGGCCTCAACCACAGGTATAGCTGATAATAAACTTGATGGCTAACTACTATACATTGCCAAGCAGGACGGGCGAAGCCACTGTTTCAACATAAAGGTTGTGGGCTTTGGTATTTTCTTAAGTCCGCCTATAATTGATAAATTAGGTTTGTAGGTTGATAACATCATACAAAGAGCACAAACAATACATTTTTTCGGCATCGGCTGTTATCACTAGTCAGCAATATAATGTATTATCTGTATCGGCTGTGCCTATAAACTACAGTGGACGGCGGCACAGCGCTGAGAAAGAGAGAAACTAGTGGACGAGGGAGAAAGAACTACGCCTTTGGGAATATACCTAGACATTGACGGAGCCGAGAGAGAAAGAGCCTTTGGGACGTTCCGGAGTTTTTTCGCTCACTCCATCTCGTCCCCGTTAACTGTCGGAAAGTGTCGGTGTAGTAAGCGCCGACCATTAATTTATGGGCACTGTTGTCTGTTACTGATAGGTACTTGACGAATCTTTGCAAAAAGCTGCGACTGTCACTTATTAACGCCACCAGACTGCTGCTATAGTAGTCGGCGCCGAGTCGTTGACGCAGTGACGTTATGTGCTGATGACCGACGACAATGAGGCTGGGGCTATGCACGGCGGATTCCGCGGCGTTTTCCGTCAAATTCCAAACGTATTAATTTATATCGGAGTAGTTATAGACGACAGATGTAATACGCCGCATTTTCATCCGCGGCGGAAAACGCCGGTCGGCTTGCGTTTTGGCGGACGAACGCCGAAGTAATAAAAACGCTCGACGGATCCGTTCTGTATAGCTCGTCCGTCGGAAAACTCCGCCGTGTATAGTCCCAGCCTAATTAAGAGGACTCTTCGCCCGCACGCGTTGTCTCTGTCTCACAAATGTACAACATGGCAAAAACTTGTTTGCGCGGGATAGAACCACTCACGTATGTAGTCCTGGTAGGGACATCAAAGGCTCATACAACATAGAAGATATATATATATAACATTTTCCGTGTCGTAGACTCGTAGATGTTTGATATCGTTGATAAGAAACAAGTTATAATACTTTTAAAAATCTGATATTATTACGTTTTCCAAACTTAAATAACTCTTGATATACTAACTGGTATTTTCGTAAAAATTAAAACTCTACGACACAGTTAAGGTTCGCTTCTATTGATGCTTAAAATTTGGTTTCTTGGTTAGGTATAAGTTGATAACTGAAGCTTTCTCGGTTCTTTCCCTCGCGAAACTGTTTTTCCTGTGTCTTACATTTGAAAGACGGATAAGGCATAATATGCGGGCGTAGGTTTATAAATTATAATAGTATTACAAATTAGTAATAAATTACAATATATTATTACATATATTATATTACTGATAAGTGTCAAGTGATAAAATTTTAATTTGCTTAGTATATAGTCGATAGGTACTCGATAGCATAGTGTTGTTTTTTTATACATTTCCAATTTCGATGGTTACAATACAATTTAATTACTATCAATTAAAATATATAAATAAATACCTAAAAGTCGTAATTTGTTTTAATAAAACTATTTTCATTTTAATAATAGTTAGATGTATTATTGTATGTACATCAACTGTAGGAAAGTAGGTGAGAAAAAAAATTATCATGTTATAAGCAGTAAAGGCCACCCACAAGTATGTTTCATTTAAATATTATATAGCCTCTCCAAGTCAAAAACTGAAATTGTACCTATGTTAATATAGTGTAGCTAGATAGTCTAATAGTGATGTATGCTATCCGGCTGTCATTTTTGGATGAAATCTATTGTGTATATTGCCTATATAACTATATAACTAATAAGTATCACTATTTACTGTCAGCGAGTAAAAAGGCATTGGTTAATATTGTAATGTTGATTGGCGCTATGTTCGGTGGCTGATAGTTTCGGGTTGCAGTGTTTACCACAAATATTAAAATGCATTACGATTGATGATTAACGTTCTACTACAACTACTCTGAATCTGAATTATCATTTATCATGCAGTTAATACTTACTAGTAATTATAATGAACTGTCATGGTTAATGCCAAATGGTTATTACAAAAATTAGCTACTACAAGTAAGCACATATTAATGATGTACAACAATTGAATTTTACTTCTAATTTAAAAAATAATTAAAATTCAATATGAACTTTTATCAATAAATGGTTTGCAAATACATGCAAATAATGACACATCGATACAATCATGGTTTAGTCTATTTTAGTATATTATTTTGCAAAAATGTAGTACAGTCAAACATAATATACATAATACAATCTATAATTTTTTCACATCTTTTTAAAGTTAAACTTATGTTGAAGAAGTACTTGAGATGGTACTTATTACTTTACTTTATTGCTGTGATGAGAAAGGGGTAAGCATGTGTGGTTTTAAATTATTGATTGATTATAATTTCTAAGTTGGTGTGATTTAAATATAAGATTAATTATAAAATAATAATGGACCAAAATATATATAAAAAAAGGTTACTTTACAATTTACAATTAATTTTTCATTTTAGATTCTGAGTGACTACCTTTTACAATGATGTGTGTGTGTGTGTGTGTTTCTTTTGTCTGATAACTTTTTTAGAGTATAAAAATGCATAATTTTTTAATTTTAACATCTTATACGTAAATTGTATGCATATATTATATACTAAGTATGAGAGTTTCTTTAAAACTATTGGTATAAAAACATTTTTTGTGCACATCATGTTGCATGTCTATATGTAAAAAGGTAAAGAGCGAGTCAGCTCAGAATCTAAAATGGGTGTTAGCTTACTTGGTGATTGGTGAACTATCTTAATATATAATATGGATTATAGTTTAATAAATGGGTAAATAATTATTAGTAAGTTAATTGAATATTTAAGTAATTGTTGTTTAAATTAGATTTTCTTAAATAAGAATGTCAAAAAATTCTTTTTTTGACTGACTTTCAAATAAAAATTTAAATTATGATATTCAACTTAAAGCCACTGAGAGTTATTCAATATATCAGTGAAATATATTTTGATTTAGTATGAAAAAAAAAAAAAATAATAGTATTGACATAGAATAATAACTTATAAGTATATTATAATGATATTATAATTTATAATATACCTTTTTTCAAAAATTATTTCAATTTCAAGAAATATTTTTAAGCATTAATTTTAAGTAGTTTGAAACTTTTATAAATTTTTTATCAAATTTCTTTAGTACTATGATATTCTGTATAGTGTTTGTGTATCTTTCTGCTGATAACATTGTTAATAAAATATCAGTTTTTGCAGAATAATGGTGTGTGAGTATATCCAATTTTCCAAAGTGTTCAATCAAGGTTGACGAGATCTGTAATATTGAATAAAATATTTTTTTTGATTATATTTATTATTGAGGCAATTATATTTATACTTAATATAACTTGTTTCAAAAGTAGATGTTGACGACGACTTTTCCTTACCCTTCTTTGTTTTTTTTTTGTGTTGACCATTTTCGGGTTTCAAGTTTGATGAGTTGAGCTTACTTGGTTCGCCTAAATTAATATAAGCATTTTAAAACATTTTGTTCATTTTAAATTTTGAAATTTATATCTCTTTAACTTTTTTAACTTATTATACCTGGAGATTTTTTCTTTAATTTGTTTCCCAAATCTATCTCTGAGTTCTCAGCCAAAATTGACCTTTAAATATTTAGGTATATTAAACATTAAAGAGTACACTATTTAAATACTATAACTAAATCTTTTTATTTAAATACCTAAATATAGCTGCAACAACACTAGAATTATCTTCATTCATTTTTTTGTTAAATATATCTGATAATTTATCAACTTGAGATGTTAACTGGTCCAATCTATTTGATAAAATCTGAAATTCAAACTATAATTAGTATTTTTCTAAGTTATAAATACATTTTATATTACTTGAAATTTAGCATTTGGGTCATCTGGCAGTCTATGAACAATAATTACCACAAGTTCTACATTGCAACAAATTTGTTCCTCTTCAGCATCGTAGATTATTTTGTTATTCTATAGATAAAATAATATAAATAGATAAATAAGAAAGTATTTGATCCTATAAACATTGAAAAATGACTGTCTAAAGTTGATAAAATCCGAATACTTAATTAGCTTTTATTGAAAGTAATTGAAATATTTTAAGACTAATGTATGAACCCAGATAGGTAATTATCTTATACTAAGTTTAATAATAGTTAATAAAGTAAATTCACTCTTATATTAAAGCTCAAGACACAAAATTAGTTGCAAATATACTGTTGTACATTTGTATAACAGGGCAACATGTGTAGGTGGAAATGCTATTAAATTATCAGAATATACAACAATATTTTTAACTTTTACAATTTAAAATTATTTACATCTTCAGTTATAATTTACTGAGCTACATTTATATCAATCTATTTCATGTGTCAAAGCAGTATTTAAAGTTGCAGAACATGTATAAATAGTTTCATTCTTTTTAAACTTAAAATATGAGAACATTTCAACGATTAGTTTCATTTACCACAAAATTATAATTAAAAATGAATAGCAACGATTTAAACGTAGTTATAATTATAATCCTAATATTAATCATATTATATAATATTATTTTATGAACTTTACCTTAAAAAATTCAAAGTCATCATCTGATTGTATTTCCATCTATAAAAATATTTTTTACTTTATACACTTGAATACAAAATATAAGTGGGATTTACCTATGCCAATTTCCAAGTAAAAATAAATTAAATACCTTTATATAATATGTTATTTTAACTAACGGTAAATAATTTAGAACTGGGGTAAAAGGCCATGTCATAGGAGGTCTGTGGTCCAAATCCAAATCATAGAGAGATTTAAATAAATTGACCCCAAAAATATTTTTAAAATTGTAATATGTTCTGACAATGCAAGTAGGTATAAACATTCAGTGAAAATTTCATGCATGCACATTCTCAGGAATATTTTTATACACAAAAAATTCAAGATTTTATTAAGGTGTTATTATATTATATTATAACTTGCTAAAAATTCTTCCTTGTATGTGTGCCTAGCGTACTCGCTTGTGTCATGTAACATTTTTTATTCCCCCACACATTATTTTAATTTTTAAGTTTGAAGCATTAAGTCCTAAGCCTGTTACAGCCATAGTGAAAATATGTGCGCCAACGAGTTGTAGCCCATCCTTGCCCCTTAGATACTAATTGTCGACCCCTATAATATTAGATTTATCTCACCATCTTTCCATCAGCTACTGGAAATAATACGACGATATCGTCTATTTCATCCAATTTTAATTCATTTTTCTATAAAATAATTAAAATCAAAGGTAGATTAATTAGATTGAAATCAATATGAATTAGTAAAATAAATCTTCGGTTAATAATATAATTTTGAATAAAAGTATTGATTTATTTACTTACCAGGCTTTCAACGAATCCAGGTAAATCTATTGGAGGTTTTATTTTCATTTCAAATAATTCTTTTTTACAGCGAATGTGAAATGAAACGAAATGTTCAGTCATGGTTAAGTGGTATAATATTATTATAAATGTATTATTTTAATTTTAATTAATTGATTAATTTAACTAAGACGAAAACTGATATCGATAGTAGGTACTTAATCATCAAAATGAACAAATCGGCATTCAATTTTAATTTTAAAAGTGAGAAAAGTCATAAGTTAAAAGTGTTCTATTACTTTATTATAATTATAATCATTGATTTGGCCGACGTCGCTGTATGATATCTACGGAGTCCGTTTCCGCGATGACAAATGATCGACAACACAAAAACAATAGTTGATTAAATATATGGATGGGGTGTACCATAAAGTAATTACTTTGGGCTGTACCACTACAGATAAAGATTGGATTAAATCTGTTTCATCTGTTCTGCTGTACCACAAACTAAAAAAATATAACTAGGTGTATAATATATGGCTGAATAACACGGTCTGACGCCGCGAGTCTGCGACGGCAATCCGAGTTCCGTCAAAAATCAATACTTAAGGGTGCAACAAAAATAACAGCTGTTAATGTTTACATCGTTATCATTTGTAAAAAGGCGTCGCCCTTTCCCACAATTTGAAATCCTGTTTGGCGGGATGAATTAATTTATTTGCAAACATCATTATAGTATTATTATTTTATTTAGTCATGATTTAATATTTTAATACACCTATATCTTAAATCATGGCTGTATTAAATAACTTAAAGATACATAATACCAAGCCAACGAGTCTAGACCGTTTGGCCGAATTCGGTGATTACGGTATTGCGACACCCGTGACTGTAACTCGGGTTTTAATATACGTATAGGTACAACCACTTTAACCAGGCTCGTTTCCATGTTCCTCCGAGTTTCAGTTTCAGACTTAAAATCACTGGTAAACCAAAACCTGAACACAACCAGACCAGTATCATATCTATATTGAATAGTGATGATATAGGAGGTATTGTAAGTCAATGGGTAGGTTATATAATTCCACATACTCATTAATTAATTAATTATGGATGATCTTTGGTGTTGTGTGCATGGATGTATAATAGAGAAATAGTGATAATAGTATAATACACTGCGTTCCACGATTATAGATAGTATACTATCTATAATCGTGCTGCGTTCTAAAGGCACCGTTAATATAGGTAACAGTAAACTCTATGTATATTATAATATATTATCAGACCTTAAACTCATAGGCCGAGCATTGTGTAGAAATGGTAGTCCCGCGGTCAATGTGTGTACCTCTGATCGTGTAGTTCCCATAGATCTTATACTAATTATACTTAGTTTTGTTTCTCACTTCTGCGCATGTGCACGGATGGCATCACTTTTCATAGTTGAAAACAAAAACAGCATAAATATGTAATTATCGTGTCGTATCATAATTTTCAAATGAATTTAACGAATAATTATGATTATACTTGTATCACTAGTAACTTGTCTGGTTTTTGATTTCAACGTTTTCATTATATTGACTTATTATGAGAATACACTACTCTGTGCCAGGGCCGTATTTACAATTTTTGCGCCCTGGGTCAACTATTATTTGCGTTGCAGTGCTAAGTTCACTAGGGTGGTGTCATAGTACAAATTCTTTCCAAAAAAAAATATTTATTGTTACAATACTACACCGGTCACCGGGTCACAGTGGTACCCGGCCGTCCACTAAATAGGACAATATTTCGCCGCCCGGATCAAATTTCCCCATTGCCCCCCCCCCCTAAATATGGCCCTGTTCAGTGCCGTAGCCTGCAGGGTTTTTTTCTGGTTGGTTTTTTTTCCGCGGATGCTACAATACTTAATACTACCGGGTGAAGTAAGTATGATATTAGAAGGGGGCTGAAGCCATTAAGCCCCCCTTAGTTACGGCACTGAGTCAGGTGCCAATTTATATCAGTATATCGTCAAGCCAAACCACGGACTGTAATCGTCTATAGACTTGGACGTTCAATGCCCAGTGATGACGATAAACATGGATATAAAGGTTTGGAAACAAGTAGCTTATCTAGTGGCCACGAATGTATGTACAAGAAAGTGTGGGAGGGGGGGGGGTCACAATTGGCACCGAGAGTTTACCTCTTGGTGCCAAATGTGAAGAACCTTTTAGTCATGGAAAAGAGATGAAAAGATTCTGTTGGCCGTCCGCCTACCATGACGTTTCCAGTCCGTGCACCAAATACAGATTTCCAGTGGTGTACACACAGCTGTTTCCAATGGAGGTAGTTTACACAGGACCTTTAATTCATGGAGGGGGGAGACCTATCAATTTGTAGACTAAATAAATTTTATTTAAATTACTGCTTAGCTTATACATAACTTTATGAAGGTACCTGTAATAATAAATTACCAAGCAATTTATCATACTTTTACAGAACTCAAACTTTTACACACAATTTTTTTTGTCAAAATTCTAACTTCAGACATTCATAGAAAATATATTAAGAATTTAAAAATGTCTTGACTTACCTAAAATTTAAGATTTCAACCAGAATCATTTATTCGGGTTTCGGGATATATTCGTGTGTTCAACACCGAAATAAAGAATTTAACGTTTGGGTTATAAAAACTGTTATTATACGGGTTAAGTTTATTGGATAATACATTGGTGTTGAGCAATCTAGAAAATATACAATTACTTAAATTTTATTGAGGGCTAAACCCCCACAAACAATTTCAAAAACTGATTTGTTGCTTATAATAAAATGTAAACTCGAATGTGCAACACTTGTTTGAGACCAAACACGCCTATAATTTATAATCTACAGTAGTTACATTTTTGTAAGAAACTATAAACACCAAAATAATGGGACCTACTTATTTTATTGGAGTCACTAGAGTCCTTGTCACTTATGTAAATCTAACTATGTACCTTAATGGTTAATCTTTTGTCGTATATTTTATAAGTTTCCATTTAATTATTTGTTTACAATTTTAAACATAGGTTTTAAGTATTGACCCAAATAACCAAACCTACAAATCAGTAACAACATTTTTTTAAAAATAATATTTGCACTTTAAAACATTTTATTTTAAGTAATGAATACAAATTTATTTTTTATTGGGTAGGATGCTAACTATGCATCTTTGACATATAATAGGTACAAAAACAGATATTTTACAATATATTAATACCACGTCTATATTAATTTAAATTGCTATTATCTATATTTGGAATTATATTATATATATAATATATAGACTAATAAAGTAATAAATTATACATAATTATGTTTATATTAAAATAAATAATTTATGATAAGGTGATTTGGCTTGATCGGAATCAAATATGAATGATTTTATTGGATTTTATTTGTATAAAAATATTTATTAAATTTACCAATAATTTATTGTAAAATTGTGCTTGTTAATACTATTTTTACTATTAAACAATTAACTATAAAATCGACTTACCACAAGAAATACATACAAATGATATATAAAATGCTTGCAAAACAGAATCATTCGGGTTATATGGGTTTCGGGTGTTTGATTTGATAAGAGTTTTTAAGGCTTCCAGTTAGTTTAGGTACAAAGCCTTGCTAAAAATTTTTCATTGTCGATAATTTAAAAAAAAAAATGAATGAAATTCGAAATTCGAAATTTTTTATGCCTATAAATAGCTTAAAAGTAGTCAAAATATTTTTTAATTTGTGCTGTTTAAAGCTGGGACGTTCCCCTCTTCAACGGGCGTTCGTCTCTCGAACCCTACGGATTTAAGTTCTGTTTATTTTTTCGAGGTCTCTGGGACTCAACCTCGGTGTGTAATATTAATACTAAGAAATCAGGATTACCTTATTGAAGTAAGCATATAGGTATAATATATATGAATATATAATAATATGGGCGCATGTAAATTCCGCCCGAAATGAACTACAGGTAAAATAAGGTACATGTAAATTCCGCCCGAAAAAATCTATTACTGTTAATAAACAAATTTCTGAATGTGTCTTATTAATCATATTATTACTGACATAACATAGATTAAATATTATAATTTAGAAGTGGGTATTTAAATAAATATATATTTCACATATTAAGTCAATAATTACAACATAAATCATGTATAATCGTAAGAATAGTAATAATTATAAAAGTAAATATAACAATTATAATATTATATTAAAATTAAATCATAATCAATAATTAGCACAATATAATATATAAAAGTATTAAAAATCGTAAAATAGTAAAAATTATAATATTAAATACGAGTCAAAATAAAATCATCATCTATAATTATTAATTAGCACATATTATTATAACTCGTGTATATTGTATAGCATATAAAATTGTTAAAAATTGTTAAAATAGTAATAATTATAATAATAAATACGAGTCAAAATATCACTTCCATACTATTTATTTTTTGTTCATGTTCGAACATTTTGTGACTTCCCAATACCATAAGTTATAACACGCGCCGCGTCGCGAAAAGTACGGTCGCGGCTTACAATCACGGAACGCTGAGTTTAAAAATATTTATTTTTCCGGGCGGAACTATTTTTGTACTTGTATATTTTTTCGGGCGGAATTTACATGTACCTTTTTTTACTTGGATATTTTTCTGGGCGGAATTTACCATAGACCTTGTTTTTACCTGTTCATTTCGGGCGGAATTCACAATCTCCCATTATATAATATAATATATGACAGATACATAAATATGAATGGTTTACCGATCTGGGTAGATGATGACGTGCTGTGAGTGTGGACGTTGATGGGGCCGTCGGATCGTCGCGGAGTCGATGTTGCTGTTATTGTTTCCGCGTCGTACACACTCTCCTCACACACTGCCACGGTCATAATTATGTACACCGCTGCCGTATGCCTAAAACCCTTGGTCAGCAGTCAGCTGCGATCGCTATTCCTCACACTCAGCATATTAGGCAGCGGGTGCCCTACTTAAGGAATAACGTACGATGCCGATAGACGGCAATCGTTACACAGCCAATACAAATATAAACATTCGGTGAAAAATTCCTGTATTGTAATTCTAAGTTTATTTTTATATATTGACAAAAAAATTAAGATTTTATTAAGGAGTTATTATATACGCATAACATTCTTTTTTGTGATAGTGTATCGCGTACTGTAATGTAACCTTTTTTATTTCTCCCTCCTCACAGACATTATTTTAATTTTATGTTTTAACACGTTACAAATAGGATTAGTGTTCCTACATTTTTAATTAAATATATCTTGCTGGTATATTAATAAATAATAATAATAGGCTACAAGTTGCAGGTTGTGTAATCAAACAGTGGCGGCTTCTGCTAAGGTCCGATGGTCAGACCCCACATTCTTACTACATTTTGAAATAAAATTATACTCTCAATTATACTTCTTAAAGTAATTAAATAAGAATTATGATGTTTTATATTTCTTTCTAAATAATTTAAATGATTCAGAATTTTATTGTAGAATAATTATATTTGAGGAAAAATATCATCTTAATCTGGCAATTATTCCAATGTCATAAGAATAATCTAAAAATTAAACAAAAGCTGAGCGACCAACGCCTGTAAGCTGTAACAGTTTAACGTGGGTCCCATCTTCAAGTGTACACTTATACTGTATATGGTGTGGTGGTCCGAGGTGCACGCAAATGTGTGTTATAAGGGTTATATTATTATATTATTATGACAATATCGAGATTAACCGAGTGGGTAGCGGCAGAACTATAATATTATTTGAGAGCCATAATTCTCGTCCATAGGTGAAAATCTTGTGAAATATTGAGGGGGGCTTAAATATTTGATGACAAACAGGCCCGTGGAGGCGTTGCCACCACACCCCCAACACACTAATTTTTACATTAAATCAATCATAAACAATTATTCTTGTTGATTCGTTATCATAATAACTTAAATAATTACAAACATAAAAAGAAGAATGATTAATAAAAGATTTAAATTTAAATATTTCAAACATAATTGAACAAAATTATTTATTAAAAATCTAAATCACAATCTCAGAAGAAACGTATTCCCAAGAACATCAAATAATAGTAAAATATAATTTAGTATAAAATGGTCAATACGGCCACGGTAACGGTACCAATACGAATGTACGATAGGTTCAATACAGCTATGGCGATAGTCCAATAATAGCTATCCCTTCTCGAGATGAACGAAAGAAATATTATTTTTCACATCTATAAATAGACCGTTATAATATGTTATTCAAAATTGATGGCCAATTAGTACAAAATATGTACAATATAAGGTGTATAAACACAATATAATATTATTGTGAATGGTGACTTAATTGTTCGGTAATGTACTAGACTACTTTTATAATCGTGGGTAAAGAATATAAAACAATGAAAAACAATCTGTAAACTGTACAAAATTACGGTATTGTTTGTTTGATATTTTTAGGGGGGCTTTAACTTCAAATTATTTATTTGGGGGGGGGG
>NW_019104130.1:0-1188 GCF_001856785.1 Myzus persicae | reverse complement strand
TGGCTTCATACTTTCTGAAGCTAATCTTTCTAAACAAATAACACATTTTGGCTCACCTTTTTCAACATCGAAAGTGAATCCAAACTTGATGTAACTGTCTTGGTATTTACGGTCCTTTTTATTAACTTTTCGACTGGTTTGTACATCTGACGACATTTCCGATACCTTACGAACTTTAGTTTCTATAGCACTTTCATCATCACTATTCATCGGTCGTTTAATTAAAAATTTATCCATATCGTTTTAGTTTATATATTATAAAATATTAAAATATTAAAAATGTTAGTTTAAAATAATACAAAATACAAATAATTATTACAAGCTATACAAAATTATAAGCATTAATACGATTAACTCAACGGCTCGTACATGACTATCGGACTATTTCATAATAACCGTAAGATTAAATAAAATTACTGATTAAATTCAATTTAAAAATAACCCATATACTGCGTGGTTCAATAAAACTTGTTATCGCAACATTAAGATATGACATAATGTCATAATATTGATACATCTATTAACGGTACAAAATAATTTTACTTTGTATAAAACTATAAAATAATATACAATATACATAGTATAGTATAAAACTTTTTCATTTGGTGATTACTGGCGACCCCCTTAGGGGTCGCGACCCCCAGGTTGCGCACCACTGATTTACGTCACTCGTAAACGTACGATCACTGCAGTATGATCATATTTTTTGACAGACGAAGGTTAAGTTTTCATTTTTGCTATCTTACATAAAGTTAAAAAAGTGATTTATTTATGTAACATGTCCTTAGGTAACATCTTTAAGGAGTTTAATATAGGCAATACATTTTCTAGTTGCATGGGAGCTAGCGCGTTTCGTGTAAAAGTGTGCAATGTGCATAGAAAGCCATCATTGCAATTGTATAATATAGTCTGTGTTGTAAAAGAAATGGTGAAGTGCTCCGATGCTTCCACATATGTAAATGCTCATTATTCTATGTCAAATACGTGCTGCATGAATAATATATTTTTCTCTTTTTTTGTGTAAAAGTATTAATATTTTTCCAATACTGTATTAATTGTATTTATGTCATAAAATCTTTAAATTTGTCGTTACAGACTTTATTTTATTTTATTTTATTAGATAGAATTAATAAATTAATAATGATAAAATGTTAATATTTAAAATTTGTTTTAGTAATTAAATGGATT